>NW_014577084.1:580410-581687 GCF_000485595.1 Priapulus caudatus
ATAGATGGCGGTGCATACAGATTAACATCACGTACGTGTGAATCCATGGGTATACCCTAAACGGCGCAGTGGCTTAATCGCTAGAACATCCGTCTCCTACACCGGGATTCCGAGTTCCAGTCCCAGCTGGGGAACTTATTTTCCTTTTTTTCCTGTTACCTACCTCTTTAGTATGTATTATTTTTAATTTTGTAATTTTTACTTTTAATTTTTTATATTTAATGTTTTTTAGCTTTTGATTTCTTATTATTTTTTACTGTTTGGGATGGGATGGCATGGGATGGCATGGGATGGCATGGTATGGCATGGGATGGGATGCGGTGTGATGGCATGGCATGGCATGGCATGGGATGGCATGAGATGCGATGAGATGGGATGGGATGGGATGGGATGGGATGGCATGGCATGGCATGGCATGGCATGTCATGAAATGGCATGGGATGGCATGAGATGCGATGAGATGGGATGGGATGGGATGGTATATGGGATGGGATGAGATGGGATGCGGTGCGATGGGATGGGATGGGATGGCTTGGAATGAGATGGATGGATGCATGCATGGATAGATAGATAGTTAGATTTTTTGGGTATTTTCCTTTCAACCAAGCGGTCACCAACTGAGTAATGCCACTGATTTCCCCAGGCAACGCCGGGTATCCCGCTAGTATTATATATAACTACCATATGGCGCGAACGAATTTAGTTACATTTCTAAAATTCTAGATACATATAAACACATGCCTTAGCTGTGGTCTCTGTGAATTTTAAGTTTATTGAAGCACTAATAGTTTAATTAATTACCAAATATATACGCTCATAGGCTAAAATTTCCGCACGTTCGTGAGGTTTTCCCGAAAATGTCAATTTCAACGTTATGAAACTAACATGTGTCTGTATGTATCTAGAATTTTAGAAATGTAACTCAATTCGTTCGCGCCATATGGTATAGTTATATATATAGTACATTTTTTAATTAATTAAACTAATCGTGCTTCAATAAACTTAAAATTCACAGAGACCACAGCTAAGACATGTGTTTATATGTATCTAAAATTTTATAATTTTAACTCAAATCGTTCGTGCCATATGATAGTTAGTACACTTTTCTACCGTCCATACCCGTGCGTATACATTAGCGTATATATGAGCGATACCGCGCGTATATTTTTTGTAATTAATTAAACTATTTGTGCTTCAATAAACTTCAATATTCACGGAGACCATAGCTACGACATGAGTTTATATGTATCTCAAATTTGTAACTCAATTCGTTCGCG
>NW_014577084.1:581697-613320 GCF_000485595.1 Priapulus caudatus
TAGTATATATAAAGTTGTTCAGCCGAATTTGTTGTTTCGCGCATAACTAGAGAACTCCGCAGTCTAGAGGAAAACTAAATATATTTTTAGAATCAGCACGTCTGGGAGGTGGTTCTGGCTGAAGCTGAAATTTCAAAAAAGTTAAAAAGTTAAAAATTTATAAAAATTCTATTCATCAATAGATGGCGTACAGATTAACATTATACATCACGTACGTGTGAATCCATGGTGTATAACCATAACGGCCCAGTAGCCGAATGGATAAAGCATCGGACTTCTAAAACATTTATTCTGGGTTCGAATCCCACCTCGGAAATGCTTTGTTTCTTTACTTTTGGACTGTTTAGTATGTACTTCTGCCGTATTCACCGTTAATTTCAAAATTTAATTTGTTTACCATATTTAAACGTTTAGTAAAAATTCAGAATAAACTATGGTAGATGATAATGATAGCGCAAACTGACGGGAACACTTCACGGAAGCCTATATGTAGGTTACATATCAAATATTATTATATTTTCTATATAATTTCATTTTATTATTTATAATTTTTTACTTTTTTATTTTAATGACTTATTTTTTGATTTCTTATTATTTTTTACTGTTGGGATGGGATGGGATGGGATGGCATGCGATGGGATGGGATGGGATGGCATGGCATGGCATGGCATGGGATAGGATGGGATGCGGTGTGATGGGATGGCATGGCATGGCATGGCCTGGGATGCGATGAGATGGCATGCGATGGGATGGGATGGGATATGGGATGGGATGAGATGGGATGCGGTGCGATGGGATGGGATGGCATGGCATGGCATGGAATGCGATGGATGGATGGATGGATGGATGCATGGATAGATAGATAGTTAGATTTTTGTGGGTATTTTCCTTTCAACCAAGCGGTCACCAGCTGAGTAACGCCACTGATTTCCCCGGACAACGCCGGGTATTCCGCTAGTAGCATATATAGCGGATGTTAGGTTGTGATACGCGTAGCCTCACGGGCCTGCGCATCGGCATTAAATTAAGTTGCATGGATCTCAGCTCTCGCGAAGTTGTGCATGGCCATTTCACCTGGCAGGCTCTACGAAACCATAGCAAGCTTAAAAGGGGTATTTCGTTGGCTCGCCGCGTAATGTTATTGTGTAGAAGATAGCGAGATGCATCGCTGGTATACTCGGCGGTATTGACGTGACTGCTGTGATTCAGTTACGTGATGTTCTATATTATTATTCTGCTCGTTTCGCTGGAGGAATTGGCGTTTTCTTTGAATGCCGCATACAAATCGAATAGCAAATGAACTTCATCATTCGTCATTATTTAGGATAATGCAGTAACGCGGGAACAAGACAGGAATGGCTGACGTTGCCCGTTGTGTCTCTCTGACCATAATAATTACAGAATGGATAGTAGTATGAAGCTAATATGTCTACTGTGTATAAATGCGTATGATATAATATATTATATTACACACGCAGATTCGGGTTCGTTGCTTTGTAACATGTAGTGTTGTAATATGGGTCTGATTTAACTAAATTTTTAGTCTAAACTACTAAAGTTTTAACTGAGAAATTGTCCGTCAGAGACGGGACGTCTTCAGATACATTCTTACGTATGCTATTATTATCCCTACTATACTATTTCCTACTACAAATTTAAACAAGACAGTGTGGTACTTTTAATTTTGCTATATAGATTATTATTAGTTGATGGATCAAAAGACATGTCGATGACAAAATGAATCCGACTTTACTGTAGCAGTATAAATCTATCCATGCTGTAGATGTATACTAAGTACCCTATCTATGCTATATAAATATCAGTAGTCACTACTTAGCCTCATTTATAGTAGAAGGCAGAGTTTGTACGCACCCTGCGTTATTTACCTATACCTCGGCATGTAAACCCTTGTCAGGTATAACTGCGCCAAGTCAAGACACGTACGCAGTTAAACGCGCGTAATGCACGCTGGCATGTTTATGAAATAGCAGTGTGATTGATAACCCTTTTATCGCCATAGTCCACTAGCTTGAAAGTATCTAATGTAGACTGGATTTTTTTGCTGTAGCAGGTTCCTGTATAGTTTGTTATAACGCCGACTGCGTTCGACAGTTTAGTGTATTTTGTTTGTTACGTGGACGCGAGCTTGAACGAGAGCGTTGGCTGACTATACATGTGTGTGTGTGTGTGTGTGTGTGTGTGCGTGCGTGCGTGCGTGCGTGCGTGCGTGCGTGTATGTATGATCCTGGACCTACCTCGTTAGTGGAGAAGTGTTAGTTGTAAATAACTAACTAATGTTGTGTGTAGTTTGTATCTCAGCTGTAGACTGATGCCAGAAGTCCCTGGCTTCTGTCAGACATATATAGTCAGAATCCATTGGCGTGCAACTGCAACCACATTCCTCTAAAGAAGTATGTAGCAACAGCTAAGCTCCCTTCGATCTGCATGCATTCAGTGTACGTCTCGCTTCCAGTGTACCTGGATCCGCCCATGAACCGGTCTTTATTTCTCCACTGCAACAACCTTCGCGGCGACACTTTTAAGGCATAAAACAATAAATAAAGTTCCAATAAATAAAATAATTTTTCCATAAACGTGTTACACGCGGTCAACGCGGTGTTCGCGGGCGTACTTCAACTAAAATACTGTCACGGTCGTTTGATTGTTCAGAAACCCCTCAGTGATAGTATACACCGCCAAAACCGATTAGAAAGATGCCTACTTAGTGCTGCTACAACTAAGCGGGTATTCATCGAGCAGTGGTAGAAGATTAAATTGTGGAATTGGTTTGGTTTAAACCATTTCTTGTCTTTTACTTAACAGCGTCAAATGTGCCGGGTTCTTGATATATATATATATCGAAACTGAGCATGCATGGAATAGCAGTGGTAAATTTAGAGTAGTTTCGCTAGGTATGGTATGGGATTTTCACTAGTGCATTAAAATTATATTTACTATTGCTACATGCATTTAATTTAATTTCCTGTGTTATTTAATTGCCTCTTTATACCCAACCCATCTCTAGCTCATTTTGCATTAATTATTTAATCATTCACTCCTTGAACAGCTATAGTCTGTGCGATGTGGACTGTTGTCCTGTTCCTGTCACCTTGCCTTGCCTGTTGCTTGCTATACCCCCTGCTGCTCGCTTGCGACTGCTGGCGTCGCAGCGTTTCGCAAACATTGCGTCAAGTCGATTGTTTTGGAGACATCCCTGAATTTATTTCCGTATTTTGCATAATTGCAATACCGGAATGGAACTCGGCTTCGAGATATAGGCTTGGTTCCGTTGCTGTGGTTATCGTTGCCATGGGAACTGATTCCCAGTTCAGGTGAAACCTCGAGTGTTTTGAATTTCATAGCTAACACGTAAGATGTGTTGATGTCGTGTCTTCGTCGTTTCGCCTTTTGTGTAAGTTTTGCAAGCGAGCATGAAGTCATAATATTTAATCGCCACGTGGCAGGCATTGTAGGTTTCGCATGTTTTTTTTATCTGTGATCGTATCAGGACTCAGGAGTGTCATAATGTAGATCATATAGATCTATATTATGACACTCCTGATCTTATTCGGTGTCCCCTTCCCCTAATGTGCTTGATTGTGTTGCGTTTTAAATAGTTTTTGGAGATAAGTTTGTTTCTTATTTAATCATTTTTATTGATATAGTAAATGATTCCTGATTTGTCACATATTTCTGAACATTTGAGCGGTGAGTCTGGTTACCCAAACCCATGTACAAGATGTAATCCACTCATCCAACCATTACATCCGGTCCTCGCCAAGCTCATCCGATACCCTGACAAAACAGCCGCTATTTTGCACCGGTCTGGTCGGAAAGTAGACTATACCGTGATGACCGGTAACGTCGTGTAAATTACCGGATGTACGTTTCTGTAAATATAGGTGGCCATATTCATCTGACCCTCTTAATCTTATTAGTTTACGGGTCCAAGCTCTACACAATTCTTTTCACTTGATCAATAATCTCCAGCACAATATGCCCTACACATACGCTATCTGTGTGTATGGGATAAACTAGGCAGGAGTGACATGCAGTAGAAATTGTTATCTTGGACCAAGACGCCAGTCTGATCAGCTTGCAGATCGCGGATGAGTAAGCTATCGATCGTCTTGCTAATTACTCATTGAAGGCTGCATGTGCGTGCGTGCGCGCATAGGTGTGCGCATGCGTAGGCCTATACGTGTACGCGTGCGAGTGAGTCCAGATTACATGTGATCATCCACTCACTATGCGCTCTGCACAGTTGACTGAAGCTATAGCGCATAAATTATCAGTTGGTGGTATCATAGAGACGTTTCCGTTTCAGAGTCCTTTTTCTGTTTCTGATCAGTGAATTATTATTTATTTATATGTAATTTTACATCATTATTAAACCCTAGGTATAGTGTAAAATATGTGGTGTATACGCGTGCTTGCGTGTGTGTGGTATCCAATACCAGGGAGTAACGTTGCCGCACCTACCCAATGTTGAGTTAAGCTGCTACATTCCAGAATATTTTGGCTAAACGCTGGCATTGTGCACCTAATAAAATTTCCTCAATACGAAGATGTAACCATCAACTCCAGCAGCAGTCACCGACCCCACACCTTTGTCATAACATGCTCAGGGTATATACATTTCGGATTTGCATGGAATTGTAATTTAGTGCAGTAACCTAACGCATCTCATACAGGGACGTTTCTCGCGGCGTTCTTCTCAACCGATAAAGCGATATTTCCATACTTTACTCTGGGTAGAGGAGCAAACAGCGAATTATATCCGCATGTACGCTATCCCAACGCGACAATAAATCCACAGAGACCCTGGTTTATGGTTTTGGTATTTGGATCTATGTGTTAGATAGAGTGAATGTGTGAAGTTAATTCTTATGGGTCGAACGTGCCTATCAAAATCATATTCGGTCTGCACCGAGTGAATTTATCATGTAAGATGCCTGCTTTGCCTAGCAAAGTCTGGGTTGGTTCTGCTATATACTTTCCTCTGAAAATCGGAGCATTTTACGACGAAGTAATCCGTCTATAATTATAGTGAAACGCTAACAATTTAATCGGCTTATTTGTAATTGTGTTATAGCTGGCGTGAAACAACGAGTTGGTAATTGTAAACCGAGTATGCAAGCAACAGTGGGGGGGGGGATTGCAATCGCAGAGACTGCGATTGTCGGTAAAAGCACAAGTAAAATTCCCGTGGTAATCATGCACTCAGTTAGTATATATCTCGTATTTCGGCCGGGTTCAGTATAACCAGCAGGAGTCGTATCCTGTCTTACAGTCGGCTGAAGTTAATCTCATTTGATTCAATGACCCTGCCGTGGTACCCTGAATGCGGTCCCCATTCATCACGCCTTCCCTTCCCCTAACCCAGCATCGCTAATGAGCTGGCAATGTTGAGCAATTCCAGGGGGATTGTCATGAACACCTTCGCTGCGCGCGCGTGTACACGCGGCAGTAGGTCATCAAGTAATTACAGGCAGGAAGCTGCTGAGCTCATTACGATGATGTGTTTTAGCGTAGAGTGAGCGCCTGTGATTAGTTCGACTCCGCGTTCGCTGATTGGACGACGATCGGCCACGACGTAATGATGACGTGCACGCGAGGAAATTATGTGTGTGTGCTGTTTGTATGCGGAATAATTATAATCGTTCTTCCTGGGTGGTTTTGTGCGTAGAACAACGCTAATGTTGGCGTCGTTGCTCCTAGCCCCCGCGCACGATGGTCCTAGCTAAGCGTCACTGCGTATATAGCGACGGCTGAAATATTCTAATGATGCGCGAGCAGTCTTTGCGATGGTGTATTTCCTCGCTCCGTCTGAATCGGTGCGCGTGCGATTCTCGGGCGAGTTTTCATTGCGCTTCTTGTAGGTACGCTCGTAATATGAGAATTAATCGTTGATTAACCAGTCAGAAAATTCCATTTTGATGGAATATTTGTACGCGATATATTTTTCACGCGATTTGACTTTGAATTAAATGCCTTAACTAGATATATTTAGCATTTTATGAAATATCAAAGCTGTTTGCTCAGCACAAAGCTAGGGCTACAAAGCGGACGTGCGTCAGTGTATATTTGATGCTTGTCATATAGAAATATCGCTTAGATCAGACAGAATGTCAGGAGATCAATGGCTCGACACGCTCGTTAATGTCTATGGACACCCTGTAGTGTAGTGTGGGTAGTATAGATATATAACCGTCACAGGCTAACAATTGTAGTAATAATATATCGGTAAAGTTAAAGTTGCTTAACCCACAGCTAAATGCATCTATATAGAACTACTGTGAGCTCGTCTATGTTGCAAAAATTCTCATTTGTATTGCTACTTTCATAACATTTCTTCTCAAAATCTAAACGAAATAACTTCTCTTACGAAAGTAGCACCACCGTGATGCTTACACATCCCGGACACAGCGGAGCGATTGTTAATTGTTATTTCTATGATCAAACAAGTTATATATAATTTGTTTAAATCATATATCGTTAACTACATTACATATGCAATCAGGAAACAAATATAGTGTTTTCGTTCCAGGAACTATTTGAGCTATGGCGTATAGATACTATTTTGCGTTATCTTGCACTTCGTACAAATAACTCGCGTCTGACGTAAGTTTTCAAAATAGTCAATTTCGGAGCACATTTCTTGCTCAATGAGAACATTTCATGATGTTTGCACACTGCAAGTATGCTCACAGTAGGTCTATATAGGTCTTTTGTTGAGAGGTCTATCAATTTTAAAGGTTATAACAACAAGCAATTTGGAACGTTAAAAATTATTTACTAGGCTGTAAGTAGTTGCTTGATGTGGCAGGGTATAGTGTCTTCCGTTTCATTCCATTGTTGATCTTCCAATTCCTCCCATTCCTGTTCTTTTTAATATCACCCCTTGCCTTCTTCCACGCATTTCGTTCGCCGTTCCCCTCACCTGTAATGTGTCCCTCCATTGCTGTTTCACCTCCCAAGCTTCTACTTTCTTAATTTATTCCTTATCCTCCACTACAATGTTCCATTTCCTTCCTTCCTCTACATATTTTTCTCCCGTCCCCTTATTTCTTTCACCTCATATCGCTGTCACTCTCTCTCCCTCTCCGTTCTCTTACGCGTATATTTCCATTTCTCCCCTCCCCCCCCCCTCCTTTCTTTCAAGATTTCTGGTCTCTTTCAGCCGCTTTCAGTTCATTTCTCATCCCTCTCATATTCCTTCAACCCGCACATTCTCTCTCTGTTTCCCGTCCTCGTCTCTAACTCACTGTATCTATCTATCTATCTATCTATCTATATATCTATCTATCTATCTATATATCTATCTATCTATCTCCTGGTGATATCGATCGACCGCCCCGCTAATATCGATTGCGCGAACACACGAACACACGAGAGCGAAAACATAACCTCCTCCAACTCCGTTGGGCAAAGATAACTAGACAGAGTGCACTCACGGAGAGTGCATACCTCCGCCAGCGACATACGCCATACGCCATACGACTGACGAACACACGATATACGCCAGCGTACTGACATGTACACGCTGGCTTGCTGGCTTGCTGCTCGCTCGCTCGTAGCAGCCGCTCATTGCTGCTGCTCGCTCACATGTACACGCTGGCTTGCTGGCTTGCTGCTCGCTCGCTCGTAGCAGCCGCTCGTTGCTGCTGCTCGCTCACATGTACACGCTAGCTAGCTTGCTGACTCGCTGGCTCGCTGGGTGATATCGAACGACCGCCAACGACATACGCCATACGCCGCGGCTTGCTGACTCGCTGGCTGGCTGGCTAATATCGATCGCGCGAACACACGAGAGCGAAAACATAACCTCCTCCAACTCCGTTGGGCGGAGGTAACTACGTGCGGTCGTTGAGTAGAACAGCCAGTTAATCACAGTAATTGTTGGAATTTATCAATATTTTATAGTTTCGTTCGGCCCATATTCTGTAGGGTTTCATCTGGTAGTGCCCGTCGTTAAATAAGGGGTTGATTGGAAATTGATGTCACGTGAAGGTCCCTTTAAGGCGAGGTGTTCTATGATATGTAGGCTCTGTTGATAGCACCACGGATGCCGATGTTCTTCGCGCCATTTGCTGTGATTTACATATGTAAAATATTATTAATATTCAACATATTCAGTATTTGCAATCGATTAGACTCTCTTTGCGATAGGTAACGCGCCAACTGAAGTAAACCAACTAGATTAAAACTAATTAATTGATTGTCGTGTTTACCTCCAGTATGTGTTTAACATGATACGCGCGGGAAAGCACGCTCGTCTCGCTCGTCTCGCACTATGTGGGCGGTTTCTGCGATATATGTCACGCGAGTGTCACCTCACCTCGCGCGTTTTTTGTCATCGCTGTCGTCGCGCCGCAGCGCCGCGAGTGCTTTCCGCAGTGCGCCGTGTTTACGATACGTGGCCCCGCTGCGCAGTCCTGCTCGCCTTGAACTAAAATATTTACAGGGTAGGGAAGAGCGTTTAATTACGTTCTCCGTCGTCAGTAGAGGCTGCGCGATGAGTAAACGAGAACGCATGCGGCTGTTTTCTGTGCCACCCCTCCCCCCCTTCCAGCTCCCGTCGAAATTCCTGAGGTTTGAACTCGGCCTTTAGAAGCTAGGACGTGACCACGGGATATTTATTGTGTCAACACTGTTAATGCGTTTACGTAATCAAATGACCAAAGTGTGTTAGTCGGCACTACCGTGGGACGGCTGTACTGTACGTCCCACTTTCTTACTTGATATTAGATCGAGTTTTAGAGTGTAGTGTTGTGCGAAGATATTTGTGACTTTGTTAATCTAGTACTTCTGCACGTTATCAACGGTGATTCGGTGGTTCGCACATCCCGCAACAACTCTCCCCTTGTCCCACACGCGCGCGCGCGCACGCATCCGCACACACACGTACGCATGCACGCTGTCGCTCACGCGCACGCACGCACGAACACACGAGCACACATGCGCGTATGAACGTGGAAACGCATTCTAATGGCAAGATCACAGTCTCTTTATAAGCCAAAAAATGAATAAGCATGCGTGAAATAAAATGAATAAGCATGCGTGAAATTTTATCCCCTTTTTGAATTTGAGAAATCATGAAAAGACGTCTGCGTGCAGTCATTTACACAGAAGCGCGGGTGAACCGAGAGCTTCGTAAGTGTACGAATTTACCCGTGCGACATTTAGCATTTTCTATGCGTGGAATCGATGGAATTTTATAAATAACTACAATTTTATAATCACTTTCGGATGCTGAATTTGCTCTAATGTGTTTGTGCGTGTGTGTGTGCGCGCATGTGTGCCTGCGTACGTGTGTGTGCGTGCGTGCGGAGACTACTGTCTGTATAGTAAAAATCAACATCAGCAACCACCGCCCATGGTCATATATGCACGCGCGCGCAACGAGCATCGCTGGGTGTTAGAGAGGTCATAATAGCAGCGCGTTTATGAATCCAATTTCTTCTTCCCTTTCACTAGTTAATGCGTAATCTTTATCGACATGAGACATCTTGTATAGGGCTACCGATGTGCAATTACTAGTCACGATTTACGTAATTATGTTTCGTCACGATTTATGTTGTAAATTGTGTTAGAGTCACGTGCCAGCTAATAAAGTTGCATATAAAATTTGTCTACTATTAATACAGAGTATATTTAAAAATGCTGACCCAGTAAGAAGTTTCCTTGCGGTTGGTTAGAGAATATAAAACTACAATTATAGACGCATCTATGGTCGTGTAAACAAAATCTTCTGAAATCCCCGCTTTCACTTTGGCATATTTGTTCTGGATATGTATAGATTCAGATATGTGGTATGGTGGCATATGCTATAATGATACGTGTTGTATATATGGTATTATCAGGAGTGAATAATAAAGATTCTATTATACTATTTATCTCTATTATTCACTCCTGGTATTATGATATGTAGTACTATGATCTATGATATCGTATATAGTATGGTCAGCAATGGTGGTATGATAGTGATAGTATGCAGCACATGGCATACATGATATAATGGTGTATGTATGGTATAGTGGTGCATTGCATATATTGTATTATACATCATATACTGTATGGTTAATTGGTATTGTATAGGTTGCTGGTAGTTGCACCTATTGCCTGAGCTGTCCCATCTCCATCGGAATTATGTCAAGGTGAGGCACTGGCACATACATTGTGTTTATCTGACGTGATGCTGAATGATAGAATACTCCCAACAACAACCCCCCCCCCCGGGGGTGTTGTTGTCCCTTTCAAACATTTGTCACCGAGTAAGAACAGGAATTGAGCAGGACCACGGTCAGGGTGATAGCACTGACAGCTACACCCAGACGTCTATATGCTTTTAGACAAACTGTGACGAGTATTTTCAACATTCCTATCTTTGCTTGCGAAGGTAACATGTAGTAATATTACCCTATAGACAAATAATTTGGATTAGAGAAAGTGAATACGTACGTCACTGAGCGGTGGTTTCTCCCAAATGTATTTACAACTAGAAAGAAGGCACTCAGTGAGTGCGAATCCTCCGCACACGCGATCACCACATCTGTGATATCAGAACGCTATTTTACAGCTAGTGACATAAATCGATATCAGAACACACTCTGGCACACACAACACGCCTGGAAATACCGCCTGGAACCCCCGGCCCGCGTTAGCAATGGTACGGTACTACGGTCCTTCTGCTATGACCCAGCGTTGGTTCTACACTTATCCTGCGGACGAAGTGTAGCTCTATAGAGATCAGTGTTCGAAATATACTTAATGACCCTGTTGGGTCAAGGTCACTCAGAATCAATAGGGTTCTTCCGCTCCATAAGATGCACCTGTGGACCAAGGTTGAAGTTTCTACCATATACGGTTGCAAAGAAATCGCGGTAAAGATATCGAGCGGACAGTCACATACACACGCACGCGCACACGCGCACACGCGCACGCACACGCACACGCACACAAACAAACGAGCCAAAAACAATACCCTCCGCTACACTTCGTGCAGAGCATAATAAACGATTGCAATAGTATTGCCATACCAGGTGTTAGGTAATCTCCGTCGAGCATGAGAATGGTACACCTACAAAAATAGAAAAATCGCTATTAGTTTACCAACCGACAGTGTAAATGAGTGCCAATGATACCAAGTATAAAGCGTGCATAAATTATGTATGAATAAAATTAATGAAGTCTATTTACAAAAGCAGCCAATTCCGTGGATGATGACTTCCGTGCGATATGTATAATAAATAAGAATGGTGTATCCCTTAGGGATGCCGGTTTTTCGACCTAGTGGAATTGTATTATATGGTTTTATCTCTATTAATTATCGTTGCTGGTAGGTAAGGCTTCTGGGTGTTTGTGGCCAATATGGAAAATGAATAATTTCGTAGGCTTATGATTACATATAGTTCGTGATAGAGAGCTATATAATCCCAATACAAATTTGCGAGCGTGGTTCGTATGTGTGTGTGTGCCTGCGGGCGACCGGGCGTACGTGCTTGGATCTGATTATCAGTATACTTTATCCGTGCATGTTTCTCTCTCTCTCTCTCTCTCTCTCTCTCTCTCTCTCTCTCTCTCTCTCTCTCTCTCTCGCACTCCTTCTCTCTTTCTTCCCTCGCTCGCACGTCCGCTCTCTTCTCTTCTCTCTCTCTCTCGTTTCCTCTTTCCTCTCTCTCTTCGTCTCTCTCCCTCTCTCATCATCTGCTCTCTCTCTCTCCTCTCGTCTCTCTCTTCTTCCCCTCTAAACCTCTCGCCGTGTCCCTGGATCTCTTCCTCTCTCCTCTTTCCCTGCCCCCTTCCTCTCTCTCTCTCTCTCTTCTTCCTCTCTCTCTCTCTCCCTCTCCTCCTCTCCCTCTCTCCTCTCTCTCTCTCTCTCTCTCTCTCTCTCTCACTCTCTTTTCCTCCCCCTCTAACCTCTCTCGTGTCCCTCCCGTCTTATACTGTCTCTCCCGTCTCTCCCTCCTCTCTCTCTCTCTGTCGCTCCCTGTCTCCGTCTCTCTCTTCAGGCTGTCCTCCCCGCCTTCCTCTCCGTCCCTCTCGTCCCCTCCGTCTCCCTCTTCCTCTTCCTGCCAACTCGTGGGCCTCTCTCTCTCCTCATCCCTCTCTCGCTCTCTTCCTTGTCCCTCCTCTCTCCCGTCGAATCCACTGTCCTGCCCCTCCTACCTCTCTCTCTCCTCCTCTCTCTCTCTCTCTCCTCCTCCTCTCTCTCTCTCTCCTCCCTCCTCTCTCTCTCTCTCTCTTCTCCTCTCTCTCTCTCTCTCTCTCTCTCTCTCTCTCCCCCCGTCCCTCTCCACAATCTTGCAATGCTTCAGTTTGCCGGTATAGTATCAGGGGGAAAGATGTTGATGGGGTATTTTATTACGGAATAGTTAGACTAGAGAAAGCCGCATATTACATAGGGTTAGTTTTCTAACACTGATGTAACTAAGGCCACAATTTTTAGGGACCCCTTTATTCGGGCGTCCTATAGCTGCCCCTGTAACCTAACTAATACCAGTAACACTACTTTAGTAAATACGTCCTACACAGTAACGTTTGATTTTATCGCTGTGGTTCTAGAAGATCCGGCTTTATATACGCTTATAGTTCGTTAGCAACGTAAGCAGGGGACTGGAAAGCCTCCCACCAGCCTGCACTCTATCATTACTAAGCATGCCCGAGTTTAATCCAGGCTCATGATTTTCTCGTTTTACTTTTTCTTATAGGGTCTCGTGCATCACTACTTGGGTAACAACGAGATGGCAGAGAAGATTCTAAGGGACACTGTTAAAGCTGATCCTACTTCTCATGAATCCTGGTGAGTATCCATAGTTTGTGTTGAAATTTTACCATCACCTTCATCATCAGGCATGTTGCTGTCTCTTCTTGTCACTGTTATTATAGATATCCATTTTGTAATTATCATTATTAACAGTAACAGCATCTTAGGATCACTGTAATTGTCATCACCAGCAGAAGCAACCGTTGGTATCATTAAAATCATAACAAGATGCAGTGTGGTAGTCATATATAATAGCAAGAGCGTATTATTACCCTTCTTAATACGCTCTTAATAATAAGCGTTGCGATTATGATTAGCAGCAGCAGAAATAGAAACGACATCGTTGCTATAGTTACTATTGTTATCGGCTATGTCACCGAAATCATCTATATTTGCGGTTGTCTGTCCGCACTTCGTCTTTCATCTGAAGCACGGAAATTATAATAGCCGGGAGGGTCCGTCATTATACAGGGATACGAGTATATACGTGTGTATAAGCACAGCAGTGACAGTACTATCGCCTCGTTCGTCACAACATGTTGTCAGTTTGTGTGCAACGACGAGGGAGAAGTTCCGTGCATGCATGTTTACTGCTTCTCACCCTTTCCACGCTGTCTGCCGCGCGCGTCTCAGTGAGATCGTCTACGGTGATCATGTGGCGGCGGGAAAGGGGCGAGTCTAGCGATCATCGTTATTAACGTAACAGAGAAGCAGGTGCGAGGTAGGTCGGTTTGCCGGTGTGAGGCTGTATTCGGTGGGGGGGGGGAATTCTCGGTGTGTGGCCGCCACGAGAGTTACGCAAGGCGAGTTGTAACGCGTGAGAGGGCGCGCGCGCGTAAGCTGGGTCAGATTGTCCGTCACCGCCGGAGCTTCTTAACATTGAATGGCATAAATTGTTATTGTTTTTCGTGTTTGTTTGTTTGTGTTTTTGGAGCGGCGCGCGCGAGGTGTGCGTCTGGCGAGCGAGCGAGCGTCGCTTCCCCGGTCGCTCTACAGCGCGAGCGAGGCGTGATCGTAAAACATGGCGCATATTTAGTGCACGAAGCGTGCTGTCTGGACATTTTTGCAATAGAGCGAGAAGCGTTTATTCAGAAACGTTGAGAAGTGTTGAGAAGAAGACCCGTGATAGAATTATCCGATACATGTACGAAGAGGATCGAGATGCACTCTAACGCTGTTGTTCTCTTCGTGACTACACTTATCTTCATCTTGTTACCGAGTATGGCTTCAGCAGCGATCGGCGTTTGTAGTTTCATTTGATACGCTCCTGGTCCGAATTCGAACATTGTGTGCTTGTTGACGATGCGTGTGCATGAATGTTGTGTCCTCCCACGCCACAGGTGTTTGTAAATTACCACGCCTCTGATAGATTACTAGCTGTAGCCTTAGATTACACTGCGTGTACAACGCATGCGTCGTGGCGCGCATCGTCGAGCGGTTGTCGGCTGTCGTCGGTCGTCGGCAAAGGTTATTGTTACTGGTTAAAAAATGATTATTAAAAACGCGAGGACGACTCGGAATATTTTGCTGAATGCTGCGACGCGCCTGTGTGCTGCTATAGCGCCACCTTCTATGCCCAAATCCTCGAGGCTATCGTTAACGCAGTTAAGCTTTATCTGATTTGCACTCGACACGCGACATGCATGAGCAGTCTGCGCAGTAAACAAGAAAGACGAAGGTGACCAGTCTTAATCGCGCACTTAAAATTAATTATGAAAATTGTCATTAGGGAAAATTCGACGAACATGGAGCTGATGATCTCTTATCGATGTTTCATCGCGACTGGGTATTGATACGCGGTTTTGTTACCTATGCTGCTGGTACAACGGTTCTTTACAGTCTTGAGCGCAGTGTGAGTGACTTCGGTCCGGGTGTGATTCGCAGCGAGTGTGTGCGGCGAGAACGCGAATTTCGAGGGGCTGTCTTAAAGAAAAGAAAGTGCGGCGGCGCGGCATATGCGATTTGTTAGAAACTAGGGGGAATCGATAGAAGCCACTGATGGGGATGCTGCAGCGAGTGAGTGCGCGTGCAGCAGCAGCAACAGCAGCGTGATGCGTGCGACAGGCGGCGGCGGCCGGCTGTACGTGGCGGGCAACCGCGATCTCCTGGACAGATGAATTATTTCGCGATCAGGGATGACACGCGAGAGCTGTAAAGGCACCCGAACACTTCTCGACAGGAATTTCATTACTGAATTGTGGATTGGACCGAACAAGCTTGCCTTCGCGCCATGGCTGAGTGCGCGCTCTCTTACCCACTCCCTATTTCACTCACTGCGCGCGCGCGTGCGTGTATCTGTGTCTATGTGTTTGTGATCGTGTGTGCGTGCGTGCGTGCGTGCGTGCGTGCGTGCTTGTGTATGTGCGTGCGTGTGCGTGTCTCTTATTCTCTTTGTCTCTCTCTCTCTCTCTCTCTCTCTCTCTCTCTCTCTCTCTCTTTCTCTCTCTTGCGTGGTCTCTCTCTCTCTCTCTTGCGTGGTCTCTCTCACCCTCCTATCTCGCTCTCTCTTCCTCTCTTGCGGGCCCTCTGACTCTCTCACATACTTTCGTACATCCTCTTTCTCTCACTCTCTCCGTCTTTGTCTTTTTCTGTCTTTCTGATCTTGCTCCTTCTCTCGCCAGCCATTGCACAGCCTCTATTTGCGGCGAATTTGCACGATAAATGTGTGGGTAATTACGTCAAGAAATCAGCAGGCAATCAAAGTAAGTTGAGCGACTGCGTGATGAAGGCCCGTCCGTCTGATTGAAAGGCGCGCTCGTTCATTAGGACGGGATGATCGCGCTTTGTTGAACAGACAGATTAGCACTGTCTTGCAGCATCGAGCTTTTCCTGTTCGGGCGGCTGACAATTAAGTGTTGAGGCGAGCAGCTCGCGAATCTGCCCGTGTTTCGTCGAGGTAATCGCTGCCACGTCGTCGAGCGGTGCCTGCAGCCACCGACCGTGACTTGACACCACCGTCAATGCTGTCAGCACGTCCCACTCCATCACCTCAGCCGTCTGCCGTGCTATCATCTCTTTTCCTAGCATGTCTGTGATCATCATCGTTATCATCATCATCATCATCAGCAGCAGCAGCAGCAGCAATAACATTAACAGCAACAACAAAACAGCAACAGTAGCAGCAGCAACAACAACAACAGGCGGCAGGAGCAGCAGCAACAACAACAACAATGACAGCAGGAGGCCTTATACACATAGCTTGTATTAGCAACAACAATACATACATACATACATAATACATACATGCATAAGTTGTATTAGCAACAACAAAAACGCCAACACCCAGCCGACATTGTGAAATTACGTTAATTTTGCTGAGTGGGATGAACTATTGTAGCACACGTCTGTGACGCCATTAACGTTATGTTCGTTTCGGGCTCTCTCGTTATTGGAACCATGTAGCATCAAACATCAAATTTTCTCTCATGTCCGCAATTCTGGTTGATTGTTTTTTCCTAATTTAGACACTAAACGAATAGTGGGGCTTCAACGATGGTGTAATATTTCCAGTTAAATCGTTATACAAACCAGCAGTAAATGTCTGATTCAGCATTTCAGTAAATTCTTCCAGCAGCGATTTCTATCGGTCCACATGATTTAGGAATCATGTAATCAAGTGTGACTTCTCGTATCAAAAACAATTGAAGCTAAAACTGTTCCCAGAGTAACTCCCGCTTTAACAAGCGAATTACCTGGGTAAATCTTTCCACGCGTTTTGAGTTGCTGTTTAGTATATAGCTGCTACTGAGGCTTCCTAAAGTTTGCTGTCATGGTTTTATTTCCATATCTGTCATGTTCGATACTCTAAACTATGAATTTTTGGTGCTGCATGGGCGTCTATTCAAATCTAGGCGCACTCGAACCAACGGCGGGTGATGTGTGTGAGGTTTATTTCGTTACATGGCAACATAATATGATAGGAACATGTGAATTCGGGCCGCACACGCCAAACTTGCCTTCTAGGACATGCCGCCGTAGACATAACCAAAGTAACACGCAATAGTATTGTGAAAATAACACCGAACGTATAATTTTAATTGATACGGTAGTTTTTGTTCATATGCGCACTGTTACGTCTACTATTGCTATGGCGGTGGCATTAACAAATTAAAAGCAATAATAGTTATTATTATTATTATTATCATCATCATCGTCATCATCGTCGTTGTCATCGTCGTCATCATCATCATCACTATTATTATGACTGTATTGATGTCGGAATCGTTATTGAATCGTTGTTAGCAACAGTATTATCAGGGGTACATGTCTGAAGGTGAACAGAATCTCTTAGCTTGTACTACTGGCATTATTATAATAGCAAGAGCTAATAATTATTATGCTAGCTCTTGTTAATAGTGATGTTGTATATATTATTTGTTTATATTGTTTAGTTTGCTTTAATATTGATCAGCACCGTTGCTCTTTTACCTCGTTTTCTAATATGCGTCTGCAATAAAATAAATAGTAAATATAATCAACTCAATTACGTTAAAACCCATCTGGTTTTGTCATGTGGATATCCCTGTAACTTCAGGTCGTTCGTTCTCTGCATAGCTGGGAACAGCACTGTTTCTATGCATGTAATGGGACTGCTTAGTGTCGTTTCATACCCGCGCAGCGTTTGGGATAACCGCATGTTATCGATGTTTATTTTGAAGGTAGCATCTGCCCCGAACTGCTTAGAGCTACCCTCGCGCTATGCGACTCGCGTGCCATGCAACTCGCGCAACTATGCCACCGAGTGCAGTTTATCCGCTACTACGCGCCCAGACATCCGCACTGCGGTAAACGTGCACATGGTGAACCCTCCATCATCTGCTGCATGGTTGGTTTTGTATACAGGAGGCCAAACCCAAAAAATCTCAATTTGAGATGAATTCGCCACGCTAGGAATGACTTATAGTAATAATTGCGGCATGGCTTCAGTTATTGTGTAATTACGCCCCGTCAGAGGCCTAGTTTTTTTCTCCAAGAAAAAAGCAGCGTAAACCAATTAAGCGAGAAAAACCAGTGCCAGCCGCTCGTGATTACGTTCGCTGCCAGGCTATTCGGGCTTGTCTTTTGCGAAGCGGAATGTTCAACAACTAACTGAGGGCCAGGATGCACTGCGTGCGTGTATGTGGGCTAGCGCGCGCGTGTGTGTATGTTCGTGCGTGCGTGCGTGCGTGTGTGCTTGCGTATGCGTGTACGTGTGTATCTAAACAATCTGGCACTGCGTGTGAGGGGCATCCTGTATGCGTCACGTACTAGGATATTCCCACGCACTCTTTTTTTCCGAATGTCTACGTATGTTCTACTTCTTATGCGGAAACCCCGTAGTTTTGGCTGTCAGTGGGTATACTCTACGTGTACACTGCTTGTTTAGTTTATACAGAACAAGGTAGATTTGGGCGCAGAGAGACATAGGTGTGGATGTGCAGTGGCCGTATAAGTGGGAGAATTCGATAGGCGTGTGCGGAGAATTAAGAAATAAATATTAAATAGAATTATTAATTAGAAATAGAATAGAAATTAAATATTAATAAAGAATAATAGAAATAAATAATAAATAGAATTATTAATTAGAAATAGAATAGAAATTAAATATTAATAAAGAATAATAGAAATAAATAATAAATAGAATTATTAATTAGAAATAGAATAGAAATTAAATATTAATAAAGAATAATAGAAATAAATAATAAATAGAATTATTAATTAGAAATAGAATAGAAATTATTAAATAGAATAAAGAGTTGGAGAAAGCAAGATGGGTGAGTAAGTGGAGAGTAAGATAGCAATGGGTGGAGATTGAGATAAGAGTGATTGAAGAATGAGTGCATGTCGAGTTAGGTATGTGGGTGTGGCTGTGGAGATAATAAAATTATACCGGAAAATTGGTTTAGGACGAGATAGAAGTAAGTCAATAGTGAGATAGGAGAGTAACAGGATCACAGGCACTTGGAGCGTTTCAATAAAATATAATGCTAAATAAATACGAAATCTATTTACTACCAAAGTCCTCTCCAAAGTCCTACCAAAGTCCAAAGTTTCTCTACTCTCTTTCGCCTATTATTGCCGACAATTTCAACCGGCCGGCCGGTTTTTTGCTACAAATCAAATGCTCCTCTGCAACACACATGTACACCGCACGCACGCTGCCGCACACTGACTATATGTATTTACAGGAAATTGTCGGCAATAATAGGCGAAAGAGAGTAGAGAAACATTAAGACTTTGGTAGTAAATAGATTTCGTATTTATTTAGCATTTATAGTGATTATATAGCAATATATATAATATATTATAATATATTATAGCAATTATATAGTGATTGTTATACGAAACAAAGATGCGCGCATTTGTGTGATTGCGCACTGTATCGTTGTTTTTGTAAATTATTAAAGCATGCGTGCTGTTCGTGTGCTCTTATTATATTAATTAATAAATCGCACACGTTCACGCTTACAATAATCGGATGTTATCAAGAGCTAATAAATATCTTTATTTATTATTAGGTATTTATTATAGGTATTTATTGGCTCTTGGTGTTATGTTCATGGCCCTGATAAACACATGTAGGGTATATGCCGTTATTGCTACAGCAGTTTGACTCGTGGATGAGAATTTTCGATAGGTACTGCTGATCACAACGTTGCTACTAGCCTTGGCTGCCGGTAGGACATTTCTGCTCGTCATCGTGTCAGCGTATCTTATGTAGACACTCACGGTAAACGTCGCACAACTTCAATGCTCATGCTCAAGAATGCATGGGCATGCTTAGGAAGCAAGGTTTGTGCGGTGTTTATTATATAGATAATGAAATTGCCATTACTTGCAATCAATACATAAATTGTTGGACGTGTGTCAGGTACAGTGCCAGAATTTCTTCTATCGCACACGGTCGCACACACACACACACACACACACACACACACACACACACACACACACACACACACACACACACACACACACACACACACACATCCGTAATTCGTGTGGCTCTACACGCTTGGTTTTCGGTCACGGTCTCAAGTCAATTACTGGCTGTTACTGTGGCAATTACTGCCGCAGGATCCATTCGCTCTGAATATTCAGCGCGCGTGGCTTTAGTTCTCGTTGTCACACCTGTAATGATTTTCACCAAGTTTTTTCCCACAGTTTAATTCTTGTAATTATTGCCGTATAATCGCCGAACCATGCATAACGCGTGAATATACGAAAATGGTCATGATTGCCATGCTTGTCATTATAGTTGTGAGTGTCATTATTGTTATGGTTGTCATTATAGCTTTGCGTGTCATTATTGTTATGATGTCATGGTGTGACGTAATTCATAACAAACTTGCCTGGCAATCCAGGTGAAACGAAAACACAATAATATTGATTTAATTAACTGCTATGATAACAAACTTTAAAAAAACATATTAACCCATCTGTTCTGTTGCCGGTGAGTACACATTTGATTCGAGTATCTTAATCAAACAAGCTGACGTTGAGTACCACACATTGTCGTAATGCGCTCTGCACTCGACTTGGTTTTGTGTGGACGGTCATTATCATATCGATATTTTCTAATCGGTAATGGTAATGTAGTGTAGCCCTGGTATTCCGTCGTTACTTTAACTCATCGGTCAGTGATCGTAGACCATGATGGTCGAAGAGGTTGCGTATATTATACATCATATAGACGTCTTTATTAAATACATATGTTGCATCGTACATATGCGGGTCAGCTAGCCACTGCCACACCCGACTCCTCTCGAATCTGCTTATCTCTCCATTTTATAAGCATCTCATTATGCCATCCGTTCCCGATCAATATAATCAATGAGCATCCCGCGTGCCGTATTGATTCTGTATAATTCTGCTGCCCGAATGTAAGGTGTTCGGACATGTACCTATGAGTCATCTCTGTTGGTACTACACTGGGAAATCATTTTCCATAGGCGGCCATACTTACGAAAAAATTCCCATAAATCAGCAGAAGTTTTTTTGAGAAATCACAATGCCATCCTCTGAATCCACGTCGCAAGTGACACGGTATATGTTGTTAACTAAAAAATTCTTCCATAATTTTTTTGTAAACAAGCTTTTGCCGGCACGCACTCGAAATGGCCACTTTGCAATGTCATTTTACGCGAAAAAGTTGGCTTTCTTCGAAAATTCCCCGGCCGCCCCAGCAACGCACCCCCCCGGACGAGCCGCTTACAATGTCGGATCTAGCGGAGATTCTAGTTTCCGAAATTAACAAATGCAAATAGTTCTAAGCATTTCTAATGAGAAATATCAAATTCAAGCGCATGCATACACTGAAAAACTATCTCATTCTTGTCCTGTCCCAGCGCTGATTCGCTAATTTCCCACCGTAGTACCTGTGACGGCGCAGTAAGTAGTAACCTATTTCTCGTCGCCACAGTAGTGTATAATCGTAGAGGTGATTAGAGAGCTGCTTCGTGATCGTATTCGTGGCCATAATGACACCCGCAGTTACATATCAATAATTCATGATGATAAAGTAAGGATTTCTAACAATTTCCCGATCGTTCTCATATTTCCCCTACCATTACAACACTTACTGCTATAGCTTGCGTGACAGCAAATGTCTACTGTAGGGCTTACATGTTTACTTTAACCGTGTATGATTCACCATTACGTCTCAACAAATATGCAACGATTGAAATTTCGTCGTTGTGTACTTTGTAGTTTACATGACGATGTCACTTGTTTGATGCGATGGATATGAGATCCTTTCTCTACAATTTGTTAATAGTATTTTGAATTAAGTAATAGAGACGCGGTACCAGTTTATAATCACTTACGTCACAGAGTTAGATGAACTTCTGTCCGAATGAGATGCACTTGTGTCCGTGGCACGAATTTCATGGCAACGCATCGCGACATTAAAAAATGGGGCTGCGTTATTTGTTATTTAATAAATAACAGTATAAGTCCTGGGTAATTTTCCAGCTGGTGTAATAGTAGTAGCCTATCCGCTAATAGGTGAGGCTGTATGTTATCGGATGTTGGATGTATTTGAGAGCTGATTGCTTCAAAAGGAAATATTGCGTACAAACTCTGCGAGTAATAATAACTGACAGTGTGTTTTGTGTGTGATGTAGTCGGGGATGTAACGCGGAGGCAGAGCGGAGGGCGGAAGGCGGAGCGGTGGGAGGCGACGCGGCAATCGTGAACTCCGTATAAGGCTGTTTTAGCGCGGAGCGTGCCACCTGTTTGTGCGAAATAAAACTAGTTTTGCTCGCTTTATCAACCCGCCGCTTTGACTGGCTTAACGCGATTATAGTGCTGATATAAAATTCAGCCGTTTTTAGCGTAGTGAGATGCGGGAGGAATTATTGTACGGCGTGGGCGGTGGGTGTCTCCGCAGATCGGCACGCTGCAGCTGCAAAAGCAGCAACCCGCCTCGTTGAATTCACATGAGCGTGTACGCTAACTCGCCAACATCATCGCATCTCTCGGCATCGCGAGACGGAGACGACGACCGGAGAAATTCCCCATGTTTTATTTAGTGGAAGATTAATCTCTCGGCTAAAAAAAAATCCACTTTCGTTTGTTGCTGTGTCTTCAAATGATGTTCGGGACTTGCGGTAATGTAAACATAGAGTAGTGCTGTTTGTCGATGCCTCTTAGGAGTCTTAACCTTTTTGGCTTGAATACGTTTTTAGTAGTGTGCTGCATAGTGCAGTGGTACTGGTTGTGCTAGTGGGGAGGGGGTCATTCGCAAATCAATTAATGGATCAGGTTATATATGGGAGCGCTGTGAGCTCCCCCAGTGGGCTCCCGCGCATTTTAGTGTTTCAGACGGCGATTTCTGGCGCCCGTTGTCGGAAACAAACTTAGTCTTAAACATTTACTATTTCTCGTAAACGATGGACAGAAGTTTTGAAGAACTTTAAAGATACATTCTCGTAATTTCACTGATGTTTCTGTCAACCATCTAAGATAAAAAGTTTATGTTAATGTTAATACTAATGCGAAGACCAATTTTGTTTCTGACAACGGGCCCCTGGCCTCTAATGAGCAATAAATTTGGAAAGCAACGCGTAACATAGCGGTTTGAAATGCTCATATTTAACTGCTTCGCATTTTTTCATTCGTTTTCTGGCATTGATTCTTGGACGGGGTGCCGTGACCCTGCATGATGCCACCCTCCTGAACCTGACAGCGGAGGGTATATAAGAACCCGCGGAAGCGGTGGTGTACGTTTATGAAAATGTTGACATCATCATTGATTTTGATTCGTTAAATATCATATGAGCAGTTGGTGGATAATTGACATCGAATTAATAATTACAACTCTACACAAAGGCAGGATGGTAACTGCGTTTGCTCAGCGGAAACTACTATACACAGGGGAATGATCTGTGTTGACCTCTGCACACTGAAGAACTCCATATGGCTTTGTATGCATAAGGTCTATTGATGTGGAATTCAGCAAACACGTGCCGTTGAAAAATTAATGGCCCATTTTATTCTCCACGCGATTCGTCGCGTAGTCACTAATTGTGCAGGTCCGCGGCAATGTTCAAACAATATAGCGCTGCATGGACACATTCAGGTGTGCGGTGTTCGTAAAATATGCATGTAGTGTTGTTACGCTATTCCGGGTATGGCTTGCTAACTCTGAGCATCTGTCAAAAACGTTCTGGGCGAATTTATTCAAACCTCGCGGAGACGTTAGATTAGACGCGACAAGTCAAATATGGCATTCCTTATACCCCGTGCCTTCCTTTGAATGAAAATATAGACTGACGTGTGATCGCTATCTACGTGCGTTAGCGTACGTTGCCGCAGGTGAAGGTACTCAGGAACCCTTGCGTGAGAACCCGTCTCGAACTAAATTAAATATATAAGCGAAATTGGTTCGGATAAAATGTCGCTAGAGTTGTGTTTAAACCTTTTGTTGGTTCACTCTTGTCGAGTATAGCATTCTAGTACGTAAGACCGATAAACAGGCATGCATGCCTCCGTTACGTGGTTGCTTCTATTCGGAAGAAGTGAAGCCTGCCGACTTTGGATGTACCTCCGCGAAGCATAAATATTTTACTCGCCTGTAATAATCGTGGCAGCTATTATATACGATAAATTATGCAGATGAGCGAGCTATCTACTCGTGCCGGCTGGTGTTAAACAATTAATTAATCTGCTTTTATGACGGGAGTTTGATATGGCGCATTTCTCGAAAGGTGCGTAGCGTAGATCGATTCTGGACTATTAATAGTTTTGTGCAGACCTCTTTCTATTAATTATTTAGATTACGACTTGCCTAGAGACCCGCAGCCATGTATTTACCGTACTCTACCTCATATAAAGTAACTTTCGAAAATAATAATGATACTGATGACGATGCCTTTTCCATCATGTGGAACGAAAGCATCACTGTCGGTGATATATATTGTCCCGGATACCTGCTCTGTCACATCTGGTTGTACTCAGTGATTAGAAAGAAGTGACGCAGAAGAATCTCTTCCGTCGTAATCTGCACGGAGGGTTAAAGTTGCTGATGTAAAGATCTTACCGCGTTGCGCGGTATAGTGTTCTGTATAGTTGCATTCTTTAGTTACGCACGTAACACAGACGTACAGAAACACGCACACACGCTCGCATTGACACACGCGGCTAGTCACGCACACACGCACACACGAATGCGCTACCAGTTAACCGTGACAGCGTCAATGCTTCAGCAGACCACCTGCTGTTCGTGACAGCGCTTTAATCCGTGATGCGATGTGTGGCTTCTTGCATGTAGGCTGAGCGTGGGCCTGGCTCGCTGCCTGCGTGCTGGCACCGAGACGCATAATGACTGACTCAGTGCTTTCGATGACGTCGATTTGTCGATGAAACTGGGGTGCTTTCCGCTTGCGGTCTCAGTGAATCCTGGCAATTAATCCACGTTCTCCGTTGATCAAGCTTACCAACGTGTGCGCAGTGATCACCCTCAGGTGTATGCAGCGTTATTACGCTTCCCATTTACTGGCCACTGGCAACCAGGGGCGAAAAGCGTAATCTATAGAGCGTACTAGAATAATAATTCCGTAAGTGTTCGGAGCAGGTTCCAGACTATTGCGTCTGACTAGGGTTTTAATGTGATCGGTGTGAGTGCATCTCTCCTTATCGATAACTAGGTCGTCAGGCTGTCCTTTAGCGGAGATTGTATCGTTTTAAGTGACGTAGAATTTGTAGCTAAACAGAGAAATTCTTCGTCTTTCGTGCATTAATTTTTCAATGCTAGTAGCAGAAAGGTTTCTAAGTCCTTTTAGACCGCATGTCAGCTCACTACTACGGTGGCCCAGTTAGGGCTACGATTACCCCGTTTTCCATTAATTATAACTCTAATCTTAATCCTAACAGTAACCATGCCCCGAACCTTAATTATAAACCTTACCCTATGGTTATAAATTTGATGGTCCTTCGCGGCAACCGTGCTCTACTGAGCTTTATTGAAAAGATGATTGGCATGGAATTATGACGTAAAATCACGAATTATTCGCATTTTAAAATAATCTCAGCATTTGTCAATGTAATTATTATGCTATTAGGATATATTTGGTTGTAAATTAATTCAGTTTATTGTTACACTTTCCAAACCTTCTATGCAAATTTAGACTGACTCTAAACGTTTATATGGCTGGTGTGTTTATAAGGTTGATATGTGAACTACGAGTCAGTCCAAGGCAAATTCCAGATTTAAAAAATGTCAGAGGCCTGATAAAACGGGGACCACTATACCAAGTATCCAGCTAACAAGAGAATGACCACCACGATGATACCGTGTCCATATAAGTTCTAGAACTTGGCAACTCTTTCTAAACAGCTCGGTGTTGCTACAGTGCTGCCAAATCAATGTATACGCACTGTGTACTGTGCGATGTATATGTATACGGTGGTGATTATATAAGGCTTCACCAATCCGTATATATGTCGTATCGGCAGGCTACGCGGAATATGCTTATTCTCTTGGTGACACGATATACACGGTCACGATCTAACAGAGACAAGAATATACTTAATCGAATAACACATCTTCGAAGCATTCAAAGCAGTGCATTTCAAAGTGAGTGCATTTCAACAGCAGACAGATTAATCTGACGCATGATCAGAGTCATCACGCTCCTCTTCTACACTATTCTCGGGGTTTACCTCGCGATGTTTTCCAGCCACTCATCCCAGCCGGTCGTCCTAGCTTGCACAGCGTTAGCTCTGCTGTCTTGGCTTCATCAACACTAGTAAAAAGTTGTCTACGGCTCACTGAACTACACGTGTCTGGCTCTTCGTGCAATTTCTCCGCCCGCGATTTTTTTATGTCACTAAATTCAACAAATTCCAAACAGCCCTGTCGATTTGCCGGTGTTGTTTCGCGCAAAAAAAGAGAGGGGATGTTCTCACGTTTTCCATCCTCGCGGGGATTCAGAGAGAGTGCTTGTTTCTCTTTTTGGGATAGCGAGTGTATTTTTTAACACGGGATGGCGATATCTCCTGATGGGTGTAGCTGATCGGCGATGTCTACAATACTATACTCGATAAATGCGAGCGCGCTGTGTTGTGTTGCTATTTATAACCAGTAGCTTGTTCCTGTTTGCCTGGCGAATATGGAAAGCATTTTGTACCAAAAAGCATAAAACTTAGTTTTAGACCTTAAAACCGGGTTTTAAGACCTTAAAACCAGGTTTTAAGGTCTAAAACCCGGATTTAAATTCTTAATACCTAGTTTTAGGGCGTAAAACTTGGTTTTAGACCTTAAAACCGGGTTTTAAAAGCTTAAAACTAGGTTCTAAGAGCTTAATTCCAAGTTTAGAGCTTAAAACCGGGTTCTAAGAGCTTAATTCCAAGTTTAGAGCTTAAAACCGGGTTTTAAGAGCTTAAAACTAGGTTTTACGCTTCCCCGAGGCATTTAGCTCCTGATTGGCTAGTTTGCTTATATGCTAGTTTCTGCGGGACTGCGATACAGTTTCTGGCGCGGAAAACGAACAAGGAGGGGAGAAGCTGGTGGAGAAGGAGGGTGAGAAGGAAGCTGGTGGAGGCAGAGGGGGAGAAGGGAGAAGCTGGTGGAGAAGGAGGAGGGGGAGAAGCTGGTGGAGAAGGGAGAAGGTGGTGGACAAGGAGGAGGGGAGAAGCTGGTGGAGAAGGAGGAAGGGAGAAGGGAGAAGGTGGTGGACAAGGAGGAGGGGAGAAGCTCATGCTCATGTTCATGATTTACTCATGGTTATATATGCATACAGAAGATTCATACTGATGTTATTACGTTGTGTCTGTATCGTATATGCATTCTTGTGATGAAGGATTTATGAAGCCCCACGGTGCATAACACAAGATTACACTATAGATGATTACTCCTGATGCGGCATTTGTCTGTTTTGTTGTAAACGATAGTGTAAATTCATTCATGGTACAAGATTCGTTAGGGGAGTGCTATAATGATCCACTTTTTATAATTAACGATTTAATAAAGCTGCGTGTGCGATTAAGGCATCCACTGGCGGTAAGTTATGCTTGCACATTTGCAACACGGTTATACTTGATGATGGCATTTTGTATGTGATGATCGTATATAAAGGTATTCGTATAACACGTGTCTTTTCGCTTGCTTCTCGCATCCATGGCATCATATTCTCGTGACATCTGATCGAGCTTTCTCTGAGCACATATTCAGTGCGTCTTTGTTTCGTGCTAGTATCGACAGCTTTCGCATGAATTGACCTGAACCTATAACAAATTAGTGACGTGTAGTGTAGATAGCATGCATATTAATGCGGCCTTGGTAAAGGCCAAACACCGGTCAGCATCGGTTCCATTTTCGTCATATTTCATAGCACGCTGCACCTGTAAGGGATGATCAATTGCCCCAGCCCGCCGTGCAGGTGGTCAGGTTTCCCACGAAAACAAAAGTAAGTCCGTAACGATTGGCTTTAGCAGAGACGGCGGATGAGCCGAGCATCTCCGAAATCTCGGATTAGCATGCTTCCGTGCCCGCTCGGGTTACAACGTGATATAAATGCTAACGACACTCTTAGACGGTTGCCTCGGTTTAAATACACGTCCTTTCCATTGGACGGACGTGTCGTTGTCTCACGATGCCCATGCCGTCTCCATGTACGTAGTCACAACAGCAGCGTGTGTATGTATATAGCCGTCGGGCCGACAAGCACGCATCAGGGTGCTGTGATGATATTAGTTGTACGATCTATATCACCTGTCACGCATTTAGTATAAGGTCTATTCATAGTGTTTGTCCTTGGCATGCTGTGTAACAGCCCATTATCTACACTAAGTATAGGTCGTGTACAATTAGCACGTATGCACGTTCTTCCGCAACGGACACAGATTTATAATTAATTTGTGTTAACGTCAGGTAAAATATGAAAATGCACCGTCCACCGGTGATTTTTACTGTTCAATAAATCAATGAAATTCTCTATTATTGGCGCGTACTGCTGAATGAGCCGTATCTTGGAAAGCGAATTCGAGAGAAATGAGTCATGAAATTATTTTACTTAAAGTTACTTAAATTAGAAGATGGGCAGTACCTAGCGTCAGTGGACTGTAGTCTCGATACGCCCCGCGCTTGTGATCGCAGCAGAGGCTCTAGGCATTCATTACATTACATTAGCAGCCGATTTTACCGATAATCCTATGCGTTTGTTGCAGAACATGACCGACCATATAGTAGGTGTATTAGATATTTCCCGCTCATCGTTCATTTCCGCGCGTCGCAAAGTGCGATGCAGTGCGCCGCGGATCTAGGTACGTGGTAGTTGTGTATATAGCCTGAACCTCCGTGCGCACGTACGCAAGCTGCATGGGGAAGCGACGCAGGGTTGCTGTGCAGGGTATAGGAGCGATGCTGGAGCATCATTACCGATAATGCTGTGCATACTGTCATTACTGATATATTTTGCCTGTGGGAATTGCGCGGAGTCTGACTGCGAGGCTATATATATATACCTTGCACTTGTGCTGTCTACTGAGTCTGTGCGTCCTGTCTACGCGCTTCGGGGAGTGGTGGGAGGGGGCCGCTGTTAACCCTCGACGCGCGCGCTCTTCCACGATTGTTCTTGTGCGGGGAAATTTCCGGGTAAATAAGGCGACCAGAGAAATGCTCCGCTTGATTTATTTTACCTATCTCACGGGCCGATCGGCGGCCATGATTGTTGATGATGTGAGGGAGGGCACAAGGCGACTGCGATTCTGCACGCAGCCTCCTCCTCTGCGAGCGTGCGCCGTAGCTGTTCAGCTATAGCTGCTATAGAGAGGCTTCTCTGCAGCTGTTGACGAGCAGCGCTAGGGTAGACGGACTGCATGCGCAGAGCTCCATTACTCACTCATTCATGGTATGGGCGGCAGATTTTTGCGCAATGCTTCAGCGCGTGTTAGCGCGTTGTTGGTGCAATGCGGCACGTTAGCTGCGCTGCAGTTCTTATTGCAAACCTTGCTATACTGCGCTGCCGAGGCCGCGCCTGCTGAGTGCCTTGCTATTCGCGAACGCTTACTCATTGAGCAGTCTGAGCAATTAGCGAAGGCGTATGAAATAGGCTCATGTTTGCTATAGAGAGTTACAGTCAGGTAATTCTGAAGTCACCACGTGTGAAATCTGGTTTACTGTCAGTGCATAACGGCTTCCGTCTAAGATATCGGGACAACTGCCAGCCAAATGTGATTTGCGTTCTGGCTTGTGTATCCAGACTCCAGGTGCTGTGCAGATAAGGCCTCACGAAAGTAGGAGGGCCCGCGAAATATAACTCGATCTCACATTGCAAATATTGTTCCTGTGCAAAGTACGCTTTGATATAGACGTGCGCATGTACACACCCACGTCTGTCATTCGAATACACATTGCAAAACTAATAATACTAATAAAGTACATTAATAATTAGGTGTACTCGTGCTATTAGCTACGTCGCAATGTGGTATATCTACTATTGATATGAAGCCATTCGGGCGTGCCCACGTGACTAGAGAATTACAGTTGGTAAACATTCTGGCGACGCAGCAACAAATATCCAGTTGCAATTTTCCCGGCGACGTCTTTGACAAGCATCTCAAACGTCAGATCAATTAGATGTGATGTGCTATCAGGAAACAGCCGAAGTAGAGCAGCGACTGGCAAATTAATGTGAATGAGTGTAACAGTAGGCGTATTCGAACGCGGACTATCAATCCGTCTTGACAGCTCTTCTCCGGGGATGGATATGACTTATTTATGACGGCGGGGCACTATAATTATTACATTTCAAATAATAAACTGCAGATTGTGTTTGGAGATGTTAGGAATACAAGTGCATGGGGGCGTCAACTTGTATATCGAAGACGTTGAGATGTCTTGGTTGTAATCATGCGTAGCCAACACTACGTATCTTTTTGAGAACGACATGACAGTATACACTAATTACTCGGTAGGATGTAATGCCACAATATCAAGAATGATGTATGAAAGTTATATTGAGTGAGACAGAAAGAGAGCTGATTGCAAGGCCGAGCGAGCAGCGGTGTCGAGTGTTTTCCAATGCTGAATAATTATATAAGAGGTGGTAAAGAGTTGTAGCGCTTTTAAACATATAAAGCGAACCCGAGAAGAAACTGCCCCGTATGTGCGCGCGCGCGCGCGTGCGTGCGTGCGTGCGTGCGTGCGTGCGTGCGTGCGTGCGTGTGTGTGTGTGTGTGTGTGTGTGTGTGTGTGTGTGTGTGTGTGTGAGTGCTTGCGTGCGTGCGTGCGTTGCGTGCTCGTGCATGCGTGCGTGTGTGTGGCCGGCCCTGCGTGCTTTTGTGTGTGCGCGTGTTGGAAAGCATGTGGGACGGAAATGAAATATGGAAGAGTCGCTAAAAAAAACTGCAAGTGCAATAAAGTGCATGCAGGAGCAAGTTTTAAGGCATATGAATGTGTGCATTACGTATGAATGCAGATATAAATATTACATCGCATATATACATATATATATATATATATATATCCAGCACTAATCCACCGAGCGCGTTAAACGCCACGCAACCTATAACCCAATTAGTAATGCTGCACTATTTGATAGTGGCCTTAGAGGTAATAAACTTCATTAGTGCATGCAGAGACTCATCAGGGACTCGGCCTCATTGGCATTCATCACACAGTGGCACCAGCAGCAATAAAGGCGCAGCATCCCGGCTGGTGTGTAAGTCTGATTCAGCGTGTCGGCACGCGTGCGTCGCTCGTCACGCCTACGAGTTGTTGTGCTAAAGTGTGCGCCCCCTGCGTCCGTACGCATCGATGCATGCATGATCAGACCGCCATTACTAGTTTGGGTTACAGCCTATGTAGCACCTCGCTTTGCGGATCGGAAGCAGGTAATGAATTTCCGCTGCTTCCATCTGGGCACGTAACCTGCTGCATGTTTCCACGCCAGCGCCGGTGCTCGCTGAAGCATTGCGTGGCGAGAGTAGAGGGATGAGAGGTTAAAAGGATTGATCACGGGCTAAGAGTTACAGAGTACAGGAGGCTTTGCAGTGTATATAGGAGGCGTTACGACCGTACTATTTGTTTCTCCCATTGCATGGCTTATACTGTAGTGCTGCGCTGTCATAAGCGTGAAAGGGCGGTAGGGTGTACCCGGTTCACTGTACTACTGTTTGAATATTTGGCGTCAATTTGCTAGCAGTCATTTTAGCGGTCGTTATGTTTCGTGTGATGAAAGCAATTTAGTAGCCTTTGCGCTTAACTTCACGTTCGCTTTTTCTACATAGACACGTTGTGTAAAGTATCTGTATCCATCCCACCTCACCCCCTACACGCACACGCACACGCACGCACGTACGCACGCACGCGCGCGCACACACACACACACACACACACACACACACACACACACACACACACACACACACAC
>NW_014577084.1:613330-627969 GCF_000485595.1 Priapulus caudatus
ACACGGGCAACACGCGATACACGCGACGCACACGTACGCACGCACGCGCTGCGCGCACACAACCCACACACACCACCACACCACCACACAACACACAACACAACACACACCACCACCAAGCCAATATTATTCCATATGTTACGTTTAAATCCACGTAATTAATCCGTTTTAAGAGTAGACATTTGTAAACAGTCGCTTGTCCAGAAGCCACACTCCCTCGCATTTAAAAATCGCGTCTTTATCGCGCCAAGACTGTATACAGCAGGCGGCAGGCGATCAATGCTCTGTCGCTTCGGGGGCTGATGCCTGCAGAACCCGGCACTCTAGCATATGTACCAAGCGGCAAGCTGTCTTCATCAGCAAAATTGACTCGTTTGCCTGCATGCATGCTCGGATGCGGCCGTTATCAGCACGCGTGCCTGCTCGTGGGCATCAAACGTCTACATGATGTGTGTGTGTGTGTGTGTGTGTGTGTGTGTGTTGCGTGTGTGTTGTGTGGCGGGCGGTGGCGTGCAGTTGCGTGTGGGTGCGTTGCGTGTGTGTGTGTGTGCGTTGTTGTGGCGTGATTGTGTGTGTGTGTTGTGTTTGTTATGGCGCGCGCGTGCGTATTGTTGCGTTGCCCGTCGTTGCCGGTCAGTATGCGTGTGTGTACGTGTGTGCGTGCGTATGTGTGTGCGCGCGCGGTGTATACGTATAACCAAGAGCGTATTAAGAAGCGTATACCTTCTTAATACGCTCTTGGTATAACCATACGTGTAGCTATAGCTGCGTGCATCTGTAGATCTGTCGCGGCGTTGCGTGGCCATTATAGATTTCGTGGCATTGCTTTGGGCAGGGTATCGGCTCGGTGTTTGTATGGCCGTGTCACTCTGCGGACACGTACCCCTACACGCGAACCTTGGCTGCCATTCACTTCCCAGCAAATGCGTCTGATCCGGGGACATGACGTACATGGATTCCGGGGAATTGCGTACCATCTGAGATGCCCGTGTGACGGTCTAGATGAGGCACCGTCGGCCGCCTTTAACTGTTGGCAGGGGCGAGCATTTTCCATTCGCTTTTCCGTGTCAAGTGCGTTTCGTTGTCACGCATGATGTAGTCAGGACTCCAGCGCGAGCGACACGTGGGGTGTTCTTTTACGGCCGAATCAGTGCGTTGCTACCACTGAAGACTGGACCTACTAACTGAGGTCTTACTGGCGTTTGTGGGTGATACTGGTTCTCCTCGGTTGGGTTTACTCCACTCCATGCTAAATGCTCTGTAGCACTACGCACTATCATACACCTGTATCTGAATCACGGCGCACCGCCCGCGCCACAACACACACACGCACGACTGCGCACGCACTAGCACACACGCCACACACCAATTGTAGTGAAGTGAAGTCGCGCACATATTTTCAAGCATGAGATTATCAAAAGGCAAGGGGGGGGGCCTTTTGTCGCGGCATGTGACAGGCCTGGCCTCTGTACTGGATAAGATTACTTCTTCGGAGGCGGACTGCCACATTACATTACACACACACACACACCACACCAACCACACAACACACACACACACCACACACACACCACACAACACACACACACACACACACACACACACACACACACCACACACACACACCACCACCGCACGCACGGCACGCGCGCGCTCCCATATGAATACTCGCTGGCCGGCAATTGCGATGACGCGGTTTTATGGGAATGTGAGAATTTGCGTTTTGTACTTTTTCAGTTGCGACGCAATGGACATTGTATATTGCACGCAGTGCGCGAGGTCCACGCATGTCGTATTCCACTCGTTCATCGACGTCCAAGCGGACACGCGGACAACATCCTTACTAATCTTTCAGTCAATGGTTTGCAGTCGGCGTCCTCTCTCCTCTCATCTCCTCTCTCGTCTCTCTCTCTCTCTCTCTCTCTCTCTCTCTGCTCTCTCTCTCTCTCTCTCTCTCCGCTCTTTCTCTCTTCCTCTCTCTCTCTGCGTCGCTCGCTCGCTCTCTCCTCTCTTCTCTCTCTCTCTCTCTCCTCTCTCTCTTCTCTCGCTTCTCTCATCTATTCCTCTCCTCTCTCTCAGCTTCTCTCGTCTCTCTCTCTCTCTACTCTCTCCATCTCTCTCTCTCTCTCTTCTCTCTCTCTCTCTATCTATCTCTCTATCTCTCGTCTTCATTCTCTTTCTCTCTCTCTCTCTGCTGTCTCACTCTCTTCTCCTTGTCGAACAAATCGAGATTCCGAGTAACTGTTTTTCCGCAGAGGGGAGGCGAACTCTCAAACCGTTTCCCTGTTGAAAACAATGGCGCACCATCCGTGGACATAGCACACAGCTGTGATGCGCATAATTCCTGCCTCCTGCTCGAAAACACCAGCGCGATCCGCTCCCGCCTTACTTCGCGCTTTTCTATTCCCACGTATCACAACGCTGTGTTTAGGGAAAGAAGGGAACGTGATCTCTCTCTCTCCCTCTCTCTCTCTCTCTCTCTCTCTCTCTCTCTCTCTCTCTCTCTCTCTCTCTCTCTCTCTCTCTCTCTCTCTCTCTCTCTCTCTCTCTCTCTCTCTCTCTCTCTCTCTCTCTCTCTCTCTCTCTCTCTCTATCTATCTCTCTATCTCTCTCTTTCTCTCTCTTTCTCTCTCTCTCTCTCTCTGTCTCACTCTCTCTCTCCTGTCCGACAAACTGAATTCGATAACTGTTTCCGCACGAGGGGAGCGAACTCTAAAACCGTTTCCGTTGAAAACAATGCGCCCTCGTGGACATCGCACACAGCGTGAGCGCATAATTCCTGCCTCCTGCTCAAACACCAGCGCGATCCGTGCTTACTCGGTTTCATATTCCCACGTATTCACAAACGCTGTGTGTAGAGGAAAGAAGGGAAGTGGTGGGCACACTGTGAATGCAGCCACTTGTACACTGATATTTCCTCGCGCGTTTCCCGGCTGGTTGCTTTTATAGAGCCACCGTGCATTAGCTTTCGGAGTCGGTGTTCATCAGAGCGCGTGAAGCGAGTACTTCTTCGTAGCTGTACCACGACGCGGGAGAGCCTCTCTCACTGATCGATGCGCTGGTCTGCCCCAGAATACCTGTCACTGTAGCTGTAGTGGCGCGGATGAGAAATATCCCCGCGTACCATGCAAACGCCTACAAGATTCAATCGGCTATGTGCATACGTTTGTGCCTACGCGCTTGCGTGTGTTCGTGTGTGACATCCCTTGTATATATTGACAGCACTCGGTTGTATAGTAGCTAAAGATATCGAGGTTCCACGTAAATAACGGCGCTGTGTGTACACGCTGCAATGTATCAGGGCCAATTATCAACATCAATCGAACTCGTCATCTATCCGGTCTCATCCATATATCAACCTACACGTATAAGAGCCTACAAGATAAGAACCTCCAACCCAATACAGTGTCCGAGGGCATCTTGCATCGCAACGATCGTTGAGCATGTAATTATTGTAACATGATACAAAAGCTACTTGCTGTAACCAGATAACGTACGTTATGCCATGTGCTATACGGTTTACACCTCATCTCATCTTACGTTACGGACCAATAATCATCAAGCACGCCTTTCAGCGAATTCGTGTATTTGTAGAGTACGAAATATGTGGATGGTTCGCTGTTCTGAGTCCTCGTGGCACGTTTAACCCGACTCTGATGTTGTTCGCAAAAATGTGTGTTTAAACTCGTCAAGACACTGGATAGTATATACGCTGAAAGAAGCAGCAGCGTTATACCGCAGACTGAAATGCTCGAGAACGCCGGATGGAAGTCAAAGAAAGACACTCACAGCATCAAGAGCGTATAAAGAAACCTTCTTAATACGCTCTTGACAGTATCTTTAGGCTCTAGTGTGAGCCTGGAAATGCAAAACACATGGCTAAAGGGTAAAACACTGGGGATGAATCTGACGGAATCTTGCAGGCTGTGAATTATTTCGGTGTTCGATATTTATTCTTAGAAACATTATATAGGTTAATTGTGCCCGGACCTCCATACACGATGTGTGCGTGAATGTGTGTTCTGGGTCTTCACAGCGTACCATGCGTGCCAAGCTCCCCGTGCACTGGTTCCAGTCCCAACCTATCGATATTTCGGGATCACCGCGCGTCGCACTGCATGCTATAAACGCGGCGAGGCACCACTACGTGCATCCGTGCCCCGAGGTGTTGCACCTGGAAATATTTGGAAAGAAAATCCATAGACGGACGGGCGGACAGTCGGATCGATGGCTGAGTGATTACGGACGGACGGACGGACGGACCGATAGACTGACGGACGCACGGGCGGATGGATGGGTGGATGGATGGATGGATGGATAGATGGATGGATGGATGGATGGATGGATGGATGGATGGATGGATGGATGGATGGATGGATGGATGGATGTTGGATGGATGGGTGGATGGATGGATGGATGGATGGATGGATGGATGGATGGATGGACGGACGGACGACGGATGGATGGGTAGGTGTGTGGGTTGGTGTGTGCGTGCGTGCGTGGGTTGGCAAGTAGGTAGGTGGGTAAATTGATTTATAGATTAATACATTCATATCTATGTTGATAACAAGTATAGCCTATTTCCGTTTGAGTACATATTGTATATATACATCGTTGCAGGTGTGGCCTCTGGCGTAGTAGCTAGGCGGTTGATATAAAGATATAAGTGCACTAGATGATCACTAATATTTGGTGTGGACTGGGGCTAAAGTTTGATCATGTTATCACTAATAATAAAATAGTACGGGTGCGGTGGCGGCTGTTTATCTATAAAGCCGAGTTGTATAGAATGTTCACGCTACCTTTAAAATGTTAGGTAGGAATTAATATTTCGTCATCAACTAGTATGAAGTGGCTTAGAGCTTTAGCGTTCTCTAGCGCTTTCATTTACAACTCCTGTCTTTCCAAATGCATATACTACGCATATTCCGCGTGATGGAATATTTACCCCCACATATACATACCCTTGCATGAAACTCACTATGATACATAACCGCGTTTTTGTCAAGACGTATTTTTAGCGACCTCATTTTAGAGGGGTGCACTCTCGTGGTTTATGGCTGGAGAACTCTGATGAAGCTGTAAGACAACTGACAGAGTCGATTAGAGCCCCCCCCCCACACACACACAAACTTACCGTCAGCTTTATGTGCAGTTGGAATAACTCGTCAATGGTTGCTCGATTGTGGCCAACCATCGCAGTACTAAAATAGCAGTGCTGTCTCGAACATATAAGACTAAGATTAGCATAAAATCCAGACGAAGAAAAAAAAATCTAGTTGTTGGTTACACTAGACGGTGCAGCCGGTGCAAGCCCTATGTGTACGATGTGTATAGTCGAACATCCCCTGTATCTTCTTGTAAGCCGCAATGTCGAAATGCCAGAATATGCCGACTCATATCAGTGTCCGGAATATGCCCAGACTATTCCGTCCAGAATATGCCGCCCAGAATATGCCGCCCAGAATATGCCGCCCAGAATATGCCCAGCCCAGAATATGCCGACAGAAATGCCGACTCATATCAGCATCAACTAGACTTGCTGTTCTAATGTTGGTTATATAGAAATTCTTCATCAGCCAACAATCCGTAAGAGGCAGGGTGTAAACCCCCACTACATTATACGGAGGCTGGAAAACAATATTACAAATTACGTGCAAGTTTAAGTTCAAATTTTAGCCACATGCTAAAGATGAATTTGGAGTCAGTTGTCATGGGAACACAGATGCAACACTGTTGCAACAGAACGAAGCCGATGTCATGAGAATTTCCCAAGGCGGTAGCGCACTTAGCACAAAACTACCATGCGTGAAAAGAATATCTTATAACCTATAATAATAATAACCTATCAAGGTCACCCCCCCCCCTGGATCTGCCCCGTTAGTGACCTGTTCCTGTGCGGATTGCAAATGTGCTTTCTAAGATCCTCGCAATATCCGAAGATTGCCCCTCATTCGGCCCGTTTGACGCTATGTCTGTGGATTCATAATTGAGATGGTAATCACGAAGCGTGTGATACTAGTTTCTCATCATTGATCACTCGAACCGTACCTTCAGGCCTTCCCGATCAGGGAGTGGATTCTGTAATAGGCGAGTTGAGGGAATACCAATGGGGAATTCAGCGCTAACCTTTGTTACTGAAGGATATTGTAGACTGATGTGACATCTCGTTCATGGGTTTAATTCATGATTACGAACGAGCGTACAATAGGTTTACGTTATGTCTGTACCTTACGTGATATCTTATACCTGTATATACTGTGTATATTTGTGACATTGATGTTGCATCTGTACTGTAGGTATAAATACAAATAATTCTATTACTGCCATGAACTGTATTTCCTGGCCGTAGTCGTAGAGCTCGACAAGAAGCTCACAACATCTTGAACACAATAACTGATAGACAGTAACTGATCGTTTGTGATCTCGTTGACACTATTGTGTGTGTGGAAGACGTGTAGGTAACAATCGATGCGAACGTAGGAACCGATGAAATTACGTCTACAGTTACAGTTTCATCACGTACGATTACAGTTTTATCGCGTCAGTGACCTGCAGCTATGTAGTTGTCTGTCTCGACAACCGTTCTTGTGCCCGTACGATGCGATGATCAATGCCTTTTATATCCGGGCAAACGGATTTCATTAGAACCGTGACCGGTGGCATTTTGATATACGTAGTAGCGATAACCTCCCGCAGTTTGCACTATACATAGGTTTTCCGGCGAGCGGACATCTGAAACACTGTAGGCTGTTCGCATACATGTAGGTGCTTCTCTTCAGGCGTACTCGAGGCGCCTCCCCTCCTACTCCCCTCCCTATTATCCGCCTAGGGGATACTCTAGCGCGAGTACATGGTAAATGGCATGGTTTTGCAGCGCGCGCACGAACATTATTATTCGCTGCAGACGATGCAGCATATTGTGTCAGTTTGTCATGTTACGTCGCTGCGTTGTTGCAGTATGTGTGAGAAAGCACGTAGAGTACAAGCGCGTAGCCAGGGGGGTTCTGGGGGCCCTAGAACCCCCCAATAAAAATAAAAATGAAAAGAATAAAAATTCTCTATTTTCTTTTTCTCTTAAAAGCGCGTAGATGAGCACTATTTTTACATTTAACTCAAAAACAAAATTCAGACCACCTTGTTACTCGCTCGAGGACCCCCCCCCCCCCAATCCAAATTCCTGGCTACGCCAGTGGTAGAGTATGAGCAAGCAAACGGTCTGCCAACAAGAGATTAGGAAAGTCATTGTTTTTATCGAGGAAAATATATGCAGTACATTCTCCTGCCTTCCAATAGTACGCTATAGTTATGTAACGATAGCAAAACCGCGGGTTGCCTTACTAAATACAATTCCGTGAAGGATTGCAGTCATCACAGTAGCAATGCATATATATTTGAGGTGTGATCAATTACATCATAGGAGAAACTCATAATCATAAAGTTTTTTAATAATTGGTTAGGTTTTGTTTTCTACTAATAGGAACACACAATTTGCTAGTACCAGCGTGAAAAGAGTTAGTACGTAATGCTCTTCTTAACTAACTATAGTGCACGGTGAAATTTCGTGGTACATGTAGAAGTATTTGCGTTAGCAGTCTTCCACTATTTGGTGTTTGGATTTGTGGTTTTTATTGCGTTGATCTGTCCCAGGATCAGCACCACGATGGAGGCTGGGGTCATACATATGCGCTTTGCCTCATGAAAGCTTGCGCTCATGAAAGCTTAGAAACCCTCGTGTTGCCACTGGGTTCGGTTACTCACCAACACGACCGATGGCATTATTACTTGCGAGTGTTTTTTTAACAAGCATCTCAAGGGTCTAGATGAAGAACTACGAACGTGAACTTTACTCCAGTCGATTTGTCGTTGCAAAACTGTACTGTACTCAGCTCCGTGACCAGCTGTTTTCAGACAGACCACGTTGTCTCCACGTATTATAGACTTTATAGTAATGATTATGTAAGGAAGAAGTGTACTTACGAGGACATTATATTAGTTACAATACCATTATAAACATTAGAAAATGCAGCAGTAGAAAGCCTGTATACACGGAATGCTTGTACGTACAAAGGATTTACAACTAATTTTCTGATGGAACCTATTTAATCACTACCGCGATGAGTAGAATGATAAGAAATGTATTGGTGTATGGCTGTATAACCGGATCAAGACGGCGTGTGTAACATACATGTGCTTCTTTGCAGGTACAACATTGGCCGAGTTCTGAGAGCAAAGGGGGAAAATCGTGCCGCCAGCCAGTGTTTAATGACAGCTATAGATCTAGAAGCCACCAGTCCAGTTCTTTCATTCGCCAGCATTCCACGAGTTGTGCTCTGATATAGTAACACTGCCACGGCACCCACATCCTTCAAATAACACGGAATAATTACGTTTGTCACACTACCAGTGTAAGTAGTTATTCTTCATTTTGACATTGGAAAGGAAGATGTGGGCAGTGTTTTCTGGAAAGAACATTGCCACTGAGAGAAGCTTATGTTTACTAGTCTTACTATGTAGTATGCTCCCCCCCCCCATCTTGGATCATACAGTATTATACAGTATTCGTGTATCGTGAATTGTTCATGCTATTATAACCATCATCATTATAATAACTTTGTTAGTACGTTATCAATTATTCCTTAGTGATAACACGTGCTATTACACTACGTTATACATAAACATTTCCATGTATTTCTAGACATTTCTGTTAGTCGCAATACAATGTATTGTCATTTTAAAATTAGTTTACATGCCGTTAAAGTTAACTGTAGCGCACGCAAATTCAGGGTGTAAAGTTATGATATGTATATAATTGCTTTCGATGTAAATATGCATATAGAAAATTACCGCATTTAGGCTCCGATTGTTAATTCTAATTAATTTTATCACGTATTAAATGTTATATTTGTTGAATGGCATCTTTCATAAATGAGGCAATAGAAATTCACACTTTTGAACCCAGGCTACTGTCTTTGTAAAGTAGGCAGAAATGCCATATCAAGACCTAATCAATACAAACTTCTATGAGCGCCCGGGCCCATATTGCGGCAAGTGTGGAATATTATTTTTCGCGCAACTACCGATATTATTTCATCCGTAATAACGCATTCTAGGGACATTAAATATTGAATAAATTGTCTAATATTAAATGCTATATCTACGCATTTGTGATTCTGGTGTGGGTAGTGTTAGCAGTGTACTTATATTATGCAGTGCGTGCGTACGTGCATGCGTGTGCGCGCGCGAGCGATTGTGCAAAACACACACTATTTTTAATCTAATTGAAACGCCGACCGGGGAAAATTTCGTACGAGTTATATAGCAGCGAACCGATTCTATATGCCTTAAGAAACTTTACAAAAAGCAAAGACATCACATTAAAATAAATAAAAAATGTAATGAACGACAAAACATCTCACCACCCTTCAGTGAAATTAATAGTTGAGATGCTACTACAGCACATTATGTGAAATAGGTGTGATGCGGAGGAAAACTCCATCCTTCCATGCCACTGATGTACACGTAAAAACATGTTACGCACTATTTGAAGATATGATATGCCACCCACCGACGGCAGTTTTCCACTCTCCATGTATGTTGTTGTAGGGTACTACCCCGCCTAAAAAAATGTTTCTCATTCACTAAAGCTAGGCGTTTTAGATGGAGCTGGCCGACCCGGTGCCTTCCTTGGCTTGCTTCCAAAGAAACCCATCGATTTTCCAGTTTCACAGCTCTGGTACAGATAAATCAATAGTCATTTGTGGAATCGGTCGTGATGTAAGCACACTTTAGCTGATATTAGTCGCGGTAGGCCCAATGTGTACTGAAATTCTCACGCTATATTCAGCGGTTAGTTATTATGACCATTAATGACATTAAAGTTGGGAACACTCCTAATGGAGTATCACCCGGCAAGGAACGTGCGTATTCAACATTACCTCGTGTGTATAGTACCGTGGCGAGATAGTGAATATTTGCATATTCGTCTGCAGATAACATGTACCAAGGGACTGCCGATTATGTGTAGAGTAAAGTACCAACGTACGTGGACATGTATTGATTGCGGTACCTGGCATGTATTTAGTCGGCGGAGGCAATCGATACGGCCACGATTTAATTATCTTTAGGCTGAGCGACCCGGTGGGCGTAGCACTGTGCCACGTGCACGAACAATCGTACGCGTCTTCGCTACTCCGCCATCTGTGGCGTTAGAAAGGGTTTCTACGTTTCGAGAATACAGAAAACTGAACAATTATGGGCCGAGTAGTGTTACACGACATATCCAGTTATCAGTTGTAAGTACATTTTGTCCACTTACTTTGCTGACGTACAATATATACTAATTGAAAAAAACATACATGATACTACAGTGGTAACAACTAACAAGTAAATTTGAGATAGTGGTTTTAATACCAATAGTTTTGTACAGTTACATGCACGAGCAGTTGAACCATCTTTACATATCACCAAGCAGTAAACAAACAGGTGTGCTAAAATACCAGTCAACAAAATTCGTAGAACCAGTACAGACCGGCCAACAAAAATGTACACGCATCACTTTCCATGCTGCAACAGGTAGGTTACCTGTAAGTAGATCTCATAAACAAACAAGAAACTGTTTTCTGCAGTCACGCAGGTCAGACCAACCCCATAACCTTCCAGACAGAAACTGCCAGTTTTCCAGAGTATCAGAAACTTGTTTCAACTGCTCAAGGAATGATTTGTAGGTGGCTCTACGGGCAGCCAACACCTGACATATACTGTATCCCGACAGTGACCGGAAACCACGATCGAACCGGAACCCTTTTATACCCATTAGTGATTCATTGTGCTCGAGATGTTACAGCATTCACTTGCTCCCCCAAGTTCTTAATATATACACAAATTTCAAAATGCACAACACTGCTCAAATTTCCAGTATGCACTTACATCTGCAATAGCTGTGCAATGAGGAAGGGATGAACAATACATATCCAAAGTAAAAAATAAAGTGGGTAGGATGCTTAGCACCGCTGCCGAGAGCTCCAATGAAAGTTGTAGAACTTGAAGTACTAGATGACACAGCAAAGCAAATATAGAGAAAACGCTGTTGTTTACAATTTCCAAAATATCGGAGGGTCTTCTACATGTGTGGTGCATTACAGAAATTGAATACAAGGCGAGAAAATAGTTTTGAGAAATGTTTTCAACCTACTAAACCTACCCTATACTTCTTATTTTCATGCCTCGTTTCAACACCTTGCAACTCCCGCCTTCTACAAGGAAGGCAACAATACGACCGATATTTACAAATAAATTTTGTCAAAGACAAACTTGTAGTTATTACTCAGTTTCATCAATATAATCACTTGGTTACTCCATCAGAACAGACAAGGCAAGTCGAAAGTCAAGACGAATGTTTACATCATTCCAAAAAATGCAGAAATTGACTACGTTATGCATTTTATGATACAAAAAATTTACAGACTAAAGCAAGACCGCTGTTATTACAAAGACATACAATGTCTGGAAACAACAAGAATGGCCAAAATAACACAGATGAAGAATCAATAATGCCATTTCACGATAAAGGAAAGGTACTGCATAGAACAAACAAAAATTATGCAGGGGATGAAGAACAATGACAGGAGCAGTTAGGAGCAAACAGAAGTCTTGAAATATTTATTAGATGGGTAGGTACAGTAAAAATGGAAAATATATCCAAAGTCAGCGAAGTAGTTGGATGTTGCGTATGACACCACGTCCTAGATACGTAGTGGAACGTCGCTTACGGCAAATACTCGATCGTTTGTACAAGCCACAAAAACTCCAGTCTCTGGTTGATGTTCACAGTTCACAAACACAGATGGCGCTTTTATTTGGATGTCATCATTGTGACGAATTCTGCAGAGAAAATGTGATTTTCAGAAGGCTGTAAGATCCTAATTGTTTATTTCTAGTCAAGTAACCATTACCTGTCACTAACAGGGCTCGCACTGCCATTGGCCACATTCGCCAATGTAATAAGAAACACATCATTGTATTGCACACTAGCTGGTGAATGATTAAATGACAAAAACTTATCATCATTAAATCTTAATAACACACTACCATCAAATTGCTGTTGAATGCAAGTACTGCTACAATGTAGTGCCACGACTAGTATACATCTGCATTACTTAGACCCACCTGGCAATTGTCATAAGCCACACATATAATATGAATGATACAATAAGATGAATGAAATCCAATACTAAAATCAATCTGGGTGTTGCATTTCTCTTTAATACCATAAAACGGAGTATAATACTGACCTTCATAGTTCACCTGTCCATCACCATCAATGTCAGCTTCCCTGATCATTTCATCGACCTCTTCGTCTGTAAGTTTTTCTCCCAAGTTTGTCATCACATGGCGCAACTCAGCTGCACTGATGAAGCCGTTCCCATCCTACAGGAATTAAAATGATTCACTAACCATCACTAACTTAACCACAATAAAGTATTTTTCATTCTATACCGGCTGCTTACATATATTGAGCTTGCAACAAGTACGTATTAATCATACAACTGCATGAAACAGAACATAAGACTTGCTGCTAACCAAACCATGACTATGAAAATAGTAGGAATAACTTGCTAACCAACTATTTACATGAAGTTCTGAAACAACATGCCAATTGTGTATGCATAAATCTTACTCATTCATAAAAAAACTTCACAATTTAAACTAAATGAAACATTCACAAATTAGTAGGGGAACACACCTTGTCAAATACTCGGAATGCTTCCCTAATTTCTTCTTCACTGTCTGTGTCCTTCATCTTTCTCGCCATCATTGTGAGAAACTCAGGGAAGTCAATTGTGCCATTACCTACAAAATATGAATGTGGTTAGTTGTCAGTTATATATTTGCGACAAGAGAATAATACACACAATGGGATTTTCCATACTTCAACATTCACTAGTAATAGTTACCACTGCTCTCTACAATGAGACAGCCACTATCGATTTATAAACAATTATAGCACTGTCACTATGTACACAGCTATATTGCATACACATATTTCAATTAATTTCACATACTATGACTTATTGCAACAACCTGGCACCATCAAGAGTTGATTATTGACAAACAGATGTTTTACTTATAAAGATCACCTTTTAAAAATGGGAAAAATCTATTACTGGAAGCTGCCAGGTACAGTATTTTCCACACGTACAGCACTTCCTTACAACATACTTTTATTGTGGCAGAGGCACTAATAGTAGTACATTCTAGCAAAAAAATTATACACTATAATTCCATCCTATTAAAAAATTGGGTTTTCAATGACTTCTAGCACTTAAATAATGCTTTAGTTCCATTGAATATACTACTAACATTAGAAACAAACAATGTTTACCATCAGCATCAACTTCATTAATCATGTCCTGTAGTTCTGCCTCAGTGGGATTCTGACCTAACGACCTCATGACAGTTCCCAACTCTTTAGTTGTGATTGTGCCATCACCGTCTTTATCAAACAGGGAGAAAGCCTCCTTGAATTCTGAAAGTATTTGGATTATAATAAATTGATTATCAAAATTATGATTATTTTTTTTAGGTATTATCACATTTTCTCATTAGAACAAATTGAAACATTGGGATTTCAATATCAATGTTACCTGAATGTTACTACTTTTCTCATTGTGCAAAAACCAATCAATGCAAAATAAAGAGAACAAACAAGAGACTTACCTGCAATCTGTTCCTCTGTCAACTGATCCGCCTACAATGAAACAAATTCAAAAAACCTTAGAAATACACTAGTGATGAAGGTAACTTTATTGCAACTAAAACCTACCAAACCACAATTTGCCATGTAAATAACACTCTAGTATACCCAGTCAAGTTTTTTCAGACTAGCCACGATAGTGCAATTTTAGACTTTGCATAACCACACGTGCCCATTTCACCAAAAAATAGACCCTGCAACCACAGCCAAAACATGTATTGAATAGATTCCTTTTCCTGAGTAGGTCCTTTTCATAGAATTCAAAAACGAGGCTGCAATTTATAAACTGCAACATGAACTCACTAACTCCCACAATTGAAACTAAAACTAGGCATAATCACTTCAGTTCTAACGGCAGGTTGTTTGCTAACACTGCAAGTACATGTACATGTGCAATATTATATAACACAGAAGTGTGTAAAATACAGTCAGATCAGCTTCTAAACAATTGAGGCGGCTATTTCCTCAAGTATAAAAATTAAAATGCAGTACATTTTGTGATTGTGTAGTTTCCAACGGCAACGAAACGTTTGCTGTGACAACTGTCCCGTTTAGAAAATAGTGAGATAAAATCACTTTTAACCTTTATTTTTGTGATTGATGAATGCAAAGATATAGGAAAATATCAACTGCTATGCCAGTGAAGACGGATGTGGCCCACCTTCATAAGCCTTATCGCCAATCGGAACAGCAATGCGTCATGGGATAGGAAAAGGGGCATTACTAGCGCCGCCGCCGCCACGAGCGGTTAGCAGCCGGCTGCACGCAATAGACGCCTATGCGCGATACCGTTCGCATATATTTGGTAATTAATTAGACTAATCATGCTTCAACAAACTGAAAATTTACAGAGGTTATAGCTAAGACATGTGTCTATATTCCT
>NW_014577084.1:627994-629274 GCF_000485595.1 Priapulus caudatus
TTTGTGATTGATGAATGCAAAGATATAGGAAAATATCAACTGCTATGCCAGTGAAGACGGATGTGGCCCACCTTCATTCACGTTCACGTTCATGTTTCCCAAATTCATGTTCACGTTAACATTCGGCCTTCGTACTTTTAACTGGCATTCTGTTACTAATTTCTATACTATGATATCCGTATTATTCCTTGAATAATATTGTATTCCAGTTGTATCTGGAAACCCAAGGAAGCCAGACTAGCACATATCGGCACCATAGTGACACTCCAACGATACAGCTAGCCTATGTATGATCGACATGTACACTTTGCCGCCATTAAACTGCGATAGCTAGATGTGCCGGTAGATGGTTTAGAAACGGCGATTACATTTTCATAAATAGCAAACGCTTAATGAAACTAACAAGTTACGCACTAAGAACAATTAATATTGTTCAAATCAAAGGATGTTCAGAGACGAGATGTCTAAAGAAAACTACTCACCATTGTAGATAATTTCAGTGAATGTCTATGGTCTGACCTGCGACTACCGATAAATCCAACGAGCAAGTGGACTACTTTTCAATGGAAAAGGAGTGTCGCAATCATTCCGCTGCGTTTATTCCGATTGGGTAAACCGTCTTTTGCGCTATCCTGGGTATGTTCTGTTTGTCTGCGTTTGCTGACGTCCCTACATACGACGCCCTTTCTGAGAGACGTTTGAGACTTCTGGCGATCCACTGAAATATACGAACTACTTCTTGTGTCGACCGCGCAATAGTGTTGCGCTGGAGTTATTTTCCGTGGCAAATACCCCGCCAAAGAATTTGAAAGTGGCTCGCTGATTGGCTCGTAAACATCTGCATTGCGGAACTTTCAGCAGGTTGGCCGAACGCGTCGGTACCGGCAAAATAATCGTTGTCGCAACTTCGATAGGTTGGTCGCGTAATTTCCTCCATGTATGACGGCGTTTTGTCTCCTATCTATTGCAATGCATAAGAATTATATCGTTTGAATCACCAACAAGCTGGTGATAATATGATTATGACCGTTGACGGCGTTAACACTTATGTTGCGGAGGGAAGAGTCTATATACTATTACTAGGCCTATAGTATAGAGTGGAAATTGTACAAACAAAAGTATACACCGCGGTTATAGTGCGCAGTTACCGCGGCTGACAACATTGTATATATATTATATATATATATATGTGTGTGTGTGCGCGTGTGTGTGTGTGCATGCGTGTGTGTGTGCACGTGCGTGTGTGCATGCAAGCCTGCGTATGTGTGTGCATATATCTA
>NW_014577084.1:632085-633718 GCF_000485595.1 Priapulus caudatus
ATTTTCAAAACTCAAGTTGATTAAAAATCACATGAGATGAGCCAACAGAGACTGGTAAACCTCAGTATTCTCGCTATCGAAAGTGACATTTTAAATTCGTTGAAACACGATGAAATACTCTCTGAATTTGCAAGCATGAAAGTGCAGAAAAAATACAGACTATAGGGCCCCCACACAATTGCGTGCCCCGGGCCCCCCACACGCTTAGTCCGGCCCTGGGTGCATGTGCGTGTGCGTGTGCATGCAGTGCGTGAGTGAATGTTCTATATACAGGTATACTTAATTGTATTTTTTAACAAAACCGCGATTCGCGAAAATGTTAAAATATATGTAATCACTTAGCTCCTCCAAAATTGTGCGACAACGATATATTTAAGTTTTATGTACCTCTGTAATCACCTTTATTTTTGCAATGGAAAACCAAGGAAGATGTATTATAAACTCGAACGCCGCTATATCATTATCGGGCACACATACGATGAACAACTTTGATTGCTTTAAAAAGTTAGCAAGTGTTTAGAATTCCCGGCGGCCGCTCCGTCAGACTGTGAAATCGTTTCCACCTTTGACGTTATTACGCAACAGGTGGAAGGCTTCCGGAGGGTCGTGGGCTGGAACGTGCCAGCCTAATTACCATCGAGCTGCCAACTCACTTTCTCCCTACACCATCTAATCGTCGCGACGGATTCGATTGTTGACGCAACGCATTTGTCTGGATCGCACAGTAAGGTTGTCAGTTGGGACGTCGGTGTGAGTGTAGACGTACGTACTACTCAAACACCCTAGTGACGTTGCGCGTTACACGTGCGCGCGTCTCTCTCGCTCTCGCTCTCGCTCTCTGTCATACTGTATATATTTCTTTGTACAAGCTCGAAGAAACCGAAAGAAAACAAATGTGCCGCAGGAGCGACAGCGCCCATCAATCTGCACGTGCTACTGTAGCACAGCGTATTCTTTCTGTGTTGATTAAACTCATCTAGCAACCCGAATAGAAGTGCGACCGTCCCGTAGCCACCGCGTTCGCCGCTCAGGGCAGACGCAATTACATCTTAGGAGCGGATATCTCACTAGGGATACAGAATCCTAAAAATCTGATGAGTAGGCGTATTTACCTTACTGGTTCTAGTACACATGATAAACGATACACGCTGTGTTCTAACGTTTAATGATTCGCATATAATTAACATGGATATGCGTCGAGAGCGCCGAGTTCGTTAGTTCTCGGTGGTGCGTGGAGGGAGAGGTGCGGAGGTAGCGCGGCTGGGTGGAAGAAGCTGACTCTGCAATAGCAAAAAAGCAGATTCAAGTCCTTTTCGTTACACAGTCAACAAATCCATGCTTTACATCCTCCTCTGTGAGGCGGTAAAAAGGATTATGCGAACACTTACTCTTTACGCCATTGGTCAGCGGAAAAGTACATTTCATGGTCTTTTCTAATTAAAGCCATTTAAAATGCGTAGGTCACGCTGAAAAACAAAATTGTCTTACCAACTCGCTTTCCGTCAGACCATGTCCTCAGAATGTTTCAGAATCTGCCCCTGTGCTCATTGACCTTTGACCTTACCATTTCTGGCAATAGTGATGGCTTTTTCTACCATGAGGGTAGTACACCGCACTATCACGAGAGCCAATC
>NW_014577084.1:636599-647820 GCF_000485595.1 Priapulus caudatus
AATGCTTCGATTCACGAATCGAATGCTTCGATTCACGAATCGAATGCTTCAATTCACGGATCGAATGATTCAATTCACGGATCGAATGCTTCGATTCACGGATCGAATGATTCGATCCACGGATCGAATGATTCGATTCACGGATCGCATTATTTGATCCGTGAATCGAAGCATTCGATCCGTGAATCGAATCAATCGATCCGTGAATTGAATCATTCGATCCGTGAATCGAAGCATTCGATCCGTGAATTGAAGCATTCGATCCGTGAATCGAAGCATTCGATCCGTGAATTGAAGCATTCGATTCGTGAATCGAAGCATTCGATCCGTGAATGTTATATGTGATAAAGTCAACCTTCAAAAAATCGAATTATGAAACAAAATACATGCCATATAGTATAAGATATGTCAAAAATGTGTAGTGTATATCATAACGGGTGTGTGTGTGTGGGGGGGGGGGGTTCAACCCCACAAATGTGTTGTTTCACCTTCTCGTCCACAAAGACATTTATGCGATGCCGTTGCGGAAGAATTTGCGTGACGCGAGCCCAGAACGTAAGCTTAATTTGCAAATCCGTTGCAGTATAGCACATTCAAAACACTATCCAAAACCGTGGGAGCGATGCGCTATTTTACGGTACCATATCGCCGTAGCATGCGTATGCGCGATATATCGCCGTAGTATGCGCGATATTTCATAATCCATATGCGTTTATGTGATATAAATTGCTGCATGTTTTAAACTTAATCAGTGTATATCTTCAATATGACGCTGGATTATATTATTATATTATATTATCATAACATTATGTAACAATTATTGGTTTTAATTGAAATTATTTAGACATAGTAAGTGTAAGTGTTTGGGTAGCTACATAAATGTTTCAAGCTATTTTGAAGTGCACATCAATAATTTTGCTAGATGCTTATAAAATCATGTACAATTTTAATTAAAGATAATTTGACAGGTGTAGGCTGTTTAAATATTTATATTAATTTCCATCAGATTTAAACGCCTAATTATTTTGACAGTGTGTTATTACATTTGTATGTTTCATGGACATAGTACAGAACAAAACTATGCATATATATATAAGTAGTGTGTGTGTGTGTGTGCGTGTGTGTGTGTGTGTGTGTGTGTGTGTGTGTGTTGTGGTGTGTGTGTGCGTTGTGCGTTTGTGCGTGTGTGGGTGCATGCACTAGGGATTTAAGGGGGGGCAACAGGGGCACTGCCCCGGGCCCCCACATTTAGGAGTCTCCTAAAATTTACAAATCAGTAATTGTGATCCACAAAATTGCTTAGCATGTAACGTTGACAAGTGTATGCGTTTCCCATCGCTGTATTCTCTGACTGAATTTTGCTGATTCAGCTGTAGGACACTTTTCCCTAATACCGCGAAATTGCTCTGCAGAATCTATCTTTCATTGATTGGTCAATGAATTGTAGCGGTTGAAAGGTCATTTCAAAAACTCAAGTTGATTTAAAATCACATGAGAACCACGATAGCCACAAGGAGACTGTGTAAACCTCAGTATTCTCGCTATCGAAAGTGACATTTTAAATTCGTTGACACGATGAAATACTCCTGAATTTGAGCATGAAAGGCAGAAAAAATACAGACGACTTAGGGCCCCCACACAATTGCGTGCCCCGGGCCCCCCACACGCTTGAGTCCGCGCCCTGCGGTGCATGTGCGCTGTGCGTGTGCATGCAGTGCGTGTGAATGTTCTATATACATGGTATACTTAATTGTATTTTTTAACAAAACCGCGATTCGCCGAAAAAATGTTAAATATATGTAATCACTTAGCTCCTCTCCAAAATTGTGGCGACAACAGATATATTTAAGTTTTTATTGTACCTCTGTAATCACCTTTTTTTTGAATGGTAAAACCAAGGAAGATGTATTATAAACCTCGAACGCCGCCATATATCATTATTCGGGCACACATACGCATGAACAACTTTGATTGCTTTAAAAAATGTTAGCAATGTGTTTAGAATTCCGGCGGCCGGGCTCCGTCAGACTGCTGAAATCGTTCCACCTTTGGACGTTATTACGCAACAGGTGGAAGGCTTCGGAGGGTCGTGGGCTGGGAACGTGCAGGCTAATTACCATCGAGCTGCCAACTCACTTTCTACCCTACCACATCTAATCTGTCCGGACGGAATTCGCAATTGTTGCACGCAACGCATTTGTTCTGCGACTCGCACAAGTAAGGTTACGTAGTTGGTGACGTCCGGGTGTGAGTGTAGACTAGTACGCTACTACATCGAAACACCCTAGTGACGGTTTAGCGCGTTACACGATTGCGCGCGTCTCTCTGCGCTCTCGCTCTCGCTCGCTCTGTACGATACTGTATATATCTTCTTTTTACATAGCTGCGAAAGAAACAAAGTGCCGCAGAGCGACAGCGCCTCAATCTGCACGATGCTACTGTAGCACAGGTTTCTTCTTTTGATTAAACTCATACTAGCAACCGAATGAAGTGCGACCTCCTGCCACCGCGTTCGCGCTCAGAGCATTAATCTAGGATACTACTAATACAGATCTAAAATCTATGATAGGCTATACCTACTGGTAGTACACTAGTAAAGATACAGCTGTGTAACTTTAATGACTTCGCTATATTAACATGGATATGCGTCGAGCGCGAGCGTAGTGGTGGTGGTGGGGGAGGGTGGGGGTAGGGGCGGGTGGAAGAGGCTCTAATAGCAAAAGCAGTTCAGTCCTTTGTTAACAGTCAACAAATCCATGTTTAACCCTCCTCTTGAGGGTAAAAAGGTTATCCGACACTTACTCTTCGCATGTCAGCGGAAAGTACATTTCATGGTCCTTTCAATAAAGCCATAAAAATGGTAGGTCACCGCTGAAACAAAAGTTTTCCAATCGCTCCGTCAGACCATGTCCTCAGAAAATGTTTCAAATCTGCCCTGTGCCCCATTGACCTTTGACCTCCAATTTCGGCAGTGATGGCTTTTTCTACCATGAGGCTATACACCGACTATCACGAGCCTAGGTCGAGCCTTTTAGATTTGTGCCGCAATTCTGCATTTCCTCCCTATACCTTAAGTTATTGAGGGAATGTTTCCCCTTCTTTTACACCTCTTGACCTTTGACCCCCAGCTTCGACATCCCAACTCGTTTTCGGATTACCCCCCCCCCTCCCCCACGTCCCGAATATCGTGACCGTACGTCGAGCGGTTAAGATTTGTGCCCAACTGTTGACGGACGCACGCACGCACGCACGGACGGACAATCATGCGATTCTACAAGCTGCATCCGACTATGTCAGATGAGCTAAAAACGCTACACATTCATTCATTTCTGGCACTTGCAGTCAGTAAATCCAGAATCTATGCGAGGAAAATGATTGCCCTTTATTGCTGTAAAACGCGTTTGTTTTTCTGCAATTATTCACTTTTCAACTTGTATCTTCAATGACCCAAGCACGATTTCATCGACCCATCGACCCCATTTAAATATACTGTCTACATAAAGCAATAATAATATTAAATCTACTTTTTATTTCTAAAATATCATGAATATGAAGAGGTAGACTACTATATACACCTATATTTTAAAATAGTGATCATTTACACTGTATACCAACATACCTATAGTTACATATAGGAGACAGTTATGTAGATACATGGCTAATAAGAACAGCCAGGCATATTAGCTCGAAAATAGCTAGAAAGCTTACCAAGCTTGATTTTTCGTCCAACTAGGATGGAAAGTGAAAAGAATGGTGCATATAGTATGTCGTATTTTAAGGGAAAAAAGAAACCAGAAAGCAGACAGTAATCAACCTGATTGTCATCAACGAGATTTTTTTCTAATGACATGCTTATATACATAAAGACACGTCACACCACACAGAATGGATAATTCATTAATTGCTATTAGTTTCTATTAGCGGGTAGCACTGATCGTATTTGTCATATCCTGTAGCAGTTCGTAGACCCAACGAACCAAGCATAACCATAGTTATATCCTGACAAGAAACCGTAAATTAAACAAAAATAACGAGGTAATCTTGAAATCGCGATGTATATATAAGATTTGCACAATACCACGTTCTTTTACTCAATACCTTGCATGATTCAATACTGCCTACAATATGTCAAATCATTATTAACTAAATGTGGCAGTGAGGTCTGGTAGTAAACTGAACATGATAATATATTCAGGCTCCTCAAAACCAACTAATACACCGGCCGTTTTATCCAAAAGCCACTATGCGAATTGCTATTTGCACAACCGCAGCTTACAGGAAATCATAAGGAAATACTACAAAATGTACAGTAAAACTATCATAATTCTATAAGTAAACCCCCTACGGTGACATATTTGAATAAAAAGATTATTCCAAATAAATTCCATCTCTGTTACACATGTATGCACTTGGTACTGCAAAAGTGTTATTCCGTCCATTATTTTTTTTAAAAGGGTACGCGTGTGGACACACAAAGTTTAAATAAGAAGTTTATTTCGCCTCTTCTGTTATCGACATTTCAGCAAATGGCACACGTACTATAACTATCAGAACAAAATTTCGCGCATCATCATGATGTACGAAATTTATTCTGATAGTTATAGTGGACATCATAAATGCATAAGATTCTATTGATTACAACTATTATATAATGCGTTTTCCCGTGCACAATTGTATAGATGCCTGCACGCATTACTACAATCTCTGCTTGTAAGACCATCCTTGTGATCTCTTTCCCAATAAAGCTAGTTGACAGACGAACTGCCACTCAAGTTTCTCGGTTCAAAAAAAGCAGTTATGGGCTTTTGCTTTTCGTCTATATTCTCGATTGCGTTGACTTTCGTCTGCTTTCTTTTCCTGCCAAGATTGCTGACTCTTCTCCGTATGGCTTCTTTACTACAACTGTCTACACGAAACCATTGTACTGCACTAGACGACACATTCTTCAAGTGCTCCTCCACCTCTTGTTTCTTGGTATTAGAATGACGTAGCTCTGTATTCTGTGGAAGCACATTTTCCTGCATGCGTTGTTTCCTTTGTGGTCTCATGCTCATTCCTGCCTTCTCCTCATTCACGGTTGACATCTTAAAATATCTGCCCTTATTACTTTTGAGATTCTTAGGTGTTACCTTTGATTCCATCTGCGACGTGTCCTGCCCTTTGGTGTTACGAACTCGGTCAGAGCATAAATAGCTACCTTGCATACACGTATCTTGTAAACACGAATTTTCGTATTTCTTCGGCATCTCCACTTGTTGTGGACAACTGGCAGAGCTGCTAGCGACATGTTGTCGTAACAGATATGAACTTTTAAGAGAATTTGTTTCACGATTCTTTCGCTTAGAAGGCGACCGATCCGTCTCCTGCATTTCTCTCACATCACAATCTGAATCAACAACTTTCAACTGACCAGAAGAAGCAGCCTGGTTTCGAGATGTGCTTGGCTTCACATCCAGAACATTAGCATCACAGTTGTCTACGACAGTATCAGTATCGGTCACCCTTAATCTTGATCTAGTCACAGGATGAGCTGGTGGTGTATACAACTGAGCTTTTCCATTCATGCTGTGGCCAGTCTCACTAAGAATTAAGCTAGCATCCGAATCAGACATTTCATCATCATCAGAGCTACTCAAAACAAACTTTAAATGGCGTGACGGTGTGTTACCATCTGTAACCCCAACGCTAGATCTTCGCGCACAGCGTTCAACTTTACAACCTCTTGCTCGTTCTGAAGGAGTGCTGCAGGCTAACTCATAACGATCAGTGCTAGAAGCTTCAGATACACTGAGGGTGGACAAGTATGTATCGTTTGAAGTAGCCTTCATGCTGAGGCGCCTTTTTTTCAGATACCTGCTGAACATGCCAGATTTACGCTTTTTGCATATTTTCGGTTCTGTGAAGTGTGAAGACACTGGTCGTATGTTCTGCTCAACAGAAACTGCACTGTGTTTTACTGGGGTAAACACTGACACGGCTGTTTCACTTATACCTCTGGCCATGGATGTATCCTCAAGGAATGCAAACTCTACTATATCTTTTGGGCCATCCACGTCACCAAACAGATCTGGACTTGATATCACTGAAGAACAATTGCCCCGATTCAGAGGGGGTGACCTGACAAGAGCACTACTAGAATGTAACAAAGGTGATTGACTGCTTGTCCAGCTCTTGAAATCCTGTACTTCCCCATGAGTCATGCGGATATAGCTCTCAGCTGACATCGCAGAGCTACTGCTCTCTTGACTGCCGCAAACATTTTCCTTGCATGCTTGCGAGAAAGTATTGAGCTTTGAGACTTTCAGCCTATGTTTTATGATCGGGCTGGAGTTGCAGAGGCTGCCACTTGTAGTTTGCCCGGCTGGCCAGCACGAACTCGGTGTGGATGCAACATCACCAGTGTGTTTCTGCTGTGAAAAGCTAGAGCCACTTTCATATGGCATGCGGCATACTTGATTATAGGTATTCCCTGCTCCCCATTTGACAGGTGACACATCTAAAGTCAGCAAACTGACCTGACACGAATGTGACTGCGTATTGCCTGGATGTACAGTACAAGGCTGTTGCTTCTGGCATCGGTTGGACGTCAATTTGAGTAAAGAACTAGTTGCTGTTATTGGTGCTCTAGTGGGTTTTATTTGCTGACTTTCCGGTGGTGGTTGTGCCAACTCCTCAGCAAGCAACATCAGCAAGACATCCTTCTCTGGTACCTTCTCAGAGCAACTTTGTTGTATTGTCATTGAATGTGCGTGCTCACTTCCTTCTGTACCAGATACCGGCACACACTTGTTGTCGCTACTTAGACCACGGCAAGAAGGCATCAGACCTCTGTCTGCAGCTTGAATCCGTGCTTCCCCATCAGCCTGAATACAGAGCTTATTCAACTCAAGGAAAAACCTGCTACGACAGCGCCTCCTGTGCCCAGTCGTCAATGAAGTTTCTGTCTTGGATGCGATGCTGCGATAGACACTTGAAAGCTGGCAACCATCGTCATTCAAGGCAAGCTGTTGTTGTTGGAATGGCAGATCATGAGTGGAGATGGTGCTGCCACCACTTTTCATTGTTGGTGAGCCTGCAGCAACATGTGACATGATTAGTTATATGCGCTGGTTATATTGACGATTTACACATTTTGCAATACATCACAGGATAATGTTTCTATGTTTCTATGTTTATGTACTGCAAACATAAACTATCACTGTCAGCCAGAATTTACAATGAAAAGAGTAAAGAAATTGGGCACAGGAAATTGCAAAGTAATGAGAAAAATGTCTTGAAAATCTTGTGCATAAATTACTACTCTGTGCAATATACTTGTGATTAAGTAAGTATTTTATCCATCATTTGTTACTATTTAGATCTTGATCAGGAATGATTACAAAACATTTTGGGTTACCATAAACTGTTAGTGAATTGGTGCACACCAAATTGGTTTGGTGACTGATAAAATGCTGATTAATTTAACAAGAGGCACCACCATTATGTATTCAATACCTCTATAATTAAGCATAATGTCATAGGAGAGGATAGAGATCATTTTCTAATCAAATGAATGCCTTGAAGCTGGAAACAGAAGTAATAACGATTTCATATTATACCTGGAGGGGTAGTGATACTGTATTGGTTGTGCCTTGCAAGTTCAATGAAAGGAAGCACATCTACAAGCAAGACCTTGCATGGTCTCAAATTTGCTTTTCTTCTGGCTTCGTCATCTTTCCTACCTTCAACTACAAATGGGTAAAACAAAATAATTACATGTTAAAGGAGAACATGACTTTTTTCAGCATTGCTTGTACATTACTTATTTTACATTAACCATAAATCAGTTGTTATTTTCATTATATTTATCTAAACCAAGTTATTATTCTTTTTAACAATATTTAAAAGGATTTACATTATAAGTACTTACATTTTATACCAACTAGAACAAAAAACCTTACAAAACGAATTTTTATTATGACGTAGTTGCACAACAAGCAAAGTACTCACTCTCCTTCCGCATAGATACACAGGGAGGGCAGGACCAGTCCTGCATAGGATTTTTTAAGTACGAACAGCGCAGGTGTGTGCCTTGTGCTCCACAATCATCGCAAAGCATGATCTCCCACTTGCTGCAAATACATGTAAAATTTAACAGCACTAGTTTGCAGCACTAAGAATAATACTGACGCATTACTTGAAAAAACAGTTGAATACAATAACATGCAGCATTAATCAGTAACAGCCAGAAAGTTGGTGATCAAATCAATTTTGTATATACTAATATAGGCTGCACAGCATATAAAAAATTATTTTTTAATAAGGAAGCAATGTCAAATGTGTCATTTCACGTTGTATAACACACAAATCTATGAATCATTCATAATCTAGTATAACTAAAGTTTGCTTGAAAAGGTTTACCATAGAATAATAATAATAATAATAATAATAATAATAATTATAACAACAATAAAAAATAACAATGGTAATTGAAATTTTCCAGTACCCTCCATCACGACAATTGTAGTCCCGCCCATGTTTACAGAAACATGGTTTCATGTCGCAACAATTGTGACGATACAGAAGGTCAGTAAATGCATCTTGCTCCCTCTCCCATGATGCGTCCCTAAAACAACAACCACAGACCTAAGCGTCGCCTTCCCGACACCATGCAGGTTTCTATACCAATGTTAGAATAATTCCCAGATAATCACACCATGAGAGTGCTTAAAGGAAAATATAAGGAGGTGAATGAAAAGAAATGATATTAATAGAATAAATTTCACTCTACTTTCAATAGTTATAAAATCATTGAGTCAATGCCCAAAAACACATCTCTTACTAGGGTCACATACTAAGAATGTTCTAAAAAATAATCAAAATATGCAAATTGACCTATTGTATAACATTCGTCCTGTGACTGCCATGTTTCTAACATACGTCATATTTTTAACATGAAATAATGACCAAAATATAAACTATTATTAACTATAACCTAACTAAAAACTATATTTATCACCTGGTCTTTTTCAAAAAAGTCCGCAATAATGACACGCAAATGCATGGGTAGAAATGAACTTTTAGTCATGGAAGTCAACATACCCATCAAATTACAGCCCTGTCTGGCAATAAAACAGAGGGTATTCGGCTCGTGCTAATTTTGACCCCCTGTATATAAATGCTCATTGATACATTATTTTTCAATTACCATCACACTACATCAGATGAGTTTAAAACCTACAACTAGGTAGGCTTTATAAGAAGGTTCAGCCAATAAGATTGCCAAATTCTCTTTCATGCAAAATCAAACCACACCTCTCGGGAATGTAAACTCCACATTTCAGCATTTCCTTCTGGAAGTACTCCTTGTTACAGCACAGTGGGCACTTGAAAAAATAGCCTGCATTCAAAGCTTGCCTCTGTAAAATGTCAAAGGCATACATCAGTACTGCATGGCATGACATGTTACTGTTGGCACAAGAGATATTATCCAAGACCAACGGGGTACATGCTAACAATAACTTCTAGCTGCACATGCAATTATGAATACAGATAAACATTGACAAAGGCAAACTTATATATTGGCTATTAACTAATGTAACACAGGAAAGGGCATGGAATAAGAATTATTATGCCAATATTAAGCTGTCGTATCATTTGTATCAGGTTACAGACGAGAACGTGTCGCATATTGTGTCGTGGTTTGTGCCGTCGGGCCTTCGCGATAACAGTGGTGTCCCAGTTTATCACTGCAACCCTACTCTATACCTGGTCAGGGCCGTACGCAGCAGGGGGGCAGCAGGGGCAGTTGCCCCCCCTAGAGATTTTCAGAGTATGCCTTTTAATGGGACAAATACTGTACACTTTTAGAAATAAAATAAAAATGTGACAAAAGGTTATCTTAAATCATCAAAGAAATATTACTTTAAATAAAGAAATGTGAAATTGCGGAACTTTAGGGCACAGGGGGCATGGGGAGTACCTTTGCCCCCCTACAGAAAATTCCCTGCGTACGGCCTTGTACCTGGTTAATGTGTGAGCACGACCGCATGCATGTGAATACATTCTACATATATTACAACCATTGGTAATGATGGTAACCACCTCATTTCATACCTGTACACAGCCTCTATGCAACCAATTGTTTCGGCAACACGGAGTCCGGATGGTTTCAATGGAGACGTGCGTCTCCACAGAAGACAAGCAGATTGCACATGTATTATGTGTTAAGCCTTGAAATGCCAGCCTGCTAACAGCACTGGTTTGGTGGGGTCTGTGCTCTATGCAGTATGAGCTATAAACAGAGAAATAACATACGTGTTCACATCTAACATGCCGATTATCTGACAAGACTAACTGTGTTGTGGTGGCATAGCTTAGTAACTATACTATAACAAATCAAAGCATATATAGGTTAGGAAAGAATCTCTACTGGTAATCTGAACACCATTGCATTAAAGAATTCAATTCAGGCATTTGTCAGCAAAATCAGCAAGGCTGAGAGTGATTACCCCACCTAAGAAAGATACCTTGCTAAAATTTAAAGCTACCCTGCCATTCATTAATAACTAGAGCACAATTAAACTATGTTCAAAATAAGCAGCATATACCAAAAAGTTCCAAAATATTGAAAGAGTGATCCATTCTTCATGCCACAGCAGTAATGATAAACCTTTCTGCATGACTTTAAAGAACATCCAATAGTTCCTCCAATCTTCTTGCAGTAAACACATTTCTGTTGAAAAAACAATACAATGGCTGTTGATATTCTATAGAAGATACCATGTGGAATAGAACAAGGAATACGAATTAGCTTCTACTTTAATGGCATGTTGGACGAAATGCATTAAAAGCCTGCGGAGAACCTTGGATATGTAATCATGACAGTACACTTAACCACAGTGAATATATCACAGCTACAATAATGTAGTTTGTTATGGATAAATAATAAACATATAAAATCATGGTGCATTATCTTACTTGTTTCAATCCTCTGTGCACTTCACGAATTATATCTTTCACTAAAAATCCATAGATCCCAATCGTTTCATCTTCTGAGTTTTGGGTCAAAGCACTTGCAAAAAGCTGTGAAGTTAAAATATTTATCAGGGTCTTGCTTCTATAGCTTCATAGACAGTAGTATATGATAGATACAATGAGATGAAGCAAGACAGAGAAAGAGGGGTGAGGGAGGGAGGGAGGGAGGGAGGGAGAGAGGGATGGAAGGATGGAGGAAGGGCTA
>NW_014577084.1:648328-656810 GCF_000485595.1 Priapulus caudatus
GAGAGAGAGAGAGAGAGAGAGAGAGAGAGAGAGAGAGAGAGAGAGAGAGAGAGAGAGCGAGAAGACATGGGCAGAGCCAGATGCACTATAGCAACAAGCACTCTGGTTATCTTTTAAAACAAAGACCATGCTTGCTCTGAAATTGACATATTAATATTATACAATAAAAGTAGATACCTGTGAAGAAAATGTTGACACGAATTCATAATTTTAACCAGATCTGTATGAAAGCGCATCTGTTTGCACTAGAATTCAGACAACTTACTTAAACATTTTAAAACCCTTTCACCTAAAATATACCAAGAAAAAACCCATGACAATTTATGAAGATTGGCAGGTGTGCAACTGCTAAATTGGCATGCTACTCTCTTTGGTTTAAATATCTGTTAACAGCAGATGTAAACTGCATATAGCAGGTACCTTACCAAGCAGAAATAATGAACACAAATGCCCTCTTTAACAACGAGCTTTCCGTGCAGTAACTCATCATCATCATGTGCCGTCTGACAGAAAACACAGTGACCTGAAACACAGCTTGTTTCATTAGTAGTTCTTAGTGGTGTTCTCCCAGGTCAATGTAATTTTATTACTATCTAGTAGCACTTGATGTTTTAAACTGATTGAAATTACAATACATCCAGATATGCTGGCTGTAATATTATATTAAATAATTTAGAATAATTGTTGTACTGACTGCATTTAACTGTTCAAGTTGTTTTTTACAAGACATTGTATTTCAATGGTGTTTAAAGTGATTACGTCACTGAATAGTAAAAATAAAAAAAACATTTCCACTTTTTCACAAAATATAAGTAATTCTGTTCACTTTTTATGGTTAAATTGCTGCATTATACTTCCTATTTTACTATATTGTTCGATGTGAACATACACTCGTGACTCATACATAGGGGTATTAGCCCATAGCATATTAGCAATCAATTAATGTCAGGAACATATAATATCAAATGTCCAGGTTTTTCGGATTTTTAACTGATGATTTTAACTTACCTGATTTTTAACTTATCAGGTAAAAATTTGACGATACGTTTAGTCCCGTTAGTTCTTACTTTCAATGTAAAGAAAGAACAACAAAATTTTTACCAATTTTACCATAGAAAATTCGTGACGTAGTCAATTTAAAGTAGGATACAACTCGCTGAACTCAAGGGTTAAGCTGACCAATTTACCAGCATGGACCCATACCTGAATACTGCAATGTGATGGTAACAACTCTAAGATGCAACTACGTCGTCGCAAGTCATACCGAAATTTGAGACATTTTAAAAAAACAGAAAAAATGGTAAAGGCACTTGACGAAATTGACAAAGTGCAAAAGCATGCCTGCCTGCTTCTCTGGTTAGCACTCAATCTTACGATTCACTGAGGAATTTGTTTGGCAATGAATATGTCACATCTAGAGGCCAAAACAAACTGCAACAACAAATGACTAATTATGACCTTCAGCATCAAAATCTCAGCGATTTGCGTGGCCACACTGCAGGCATTAACGACTGGCGTTAGCTCAGTTTGTCTCCTTTCTTGCAACACAACAGCACAAACTTTAAGTTTGTAAACTTTGAGCAGCAACTCCGGTAAGAAATGTTTTTGTCACGTTCCGATGAAAACATCATCTATAAGGGTGATTGGCTATTTATAAAGGATATGGAGCTCACTTGCCATAGATATGTAATGGAAAGGTAACGTATCACCTGCGTATCAACCAACCACGTGAACAAACAAGATGCCACAGAAGTGCAACAACACACAAAAAGTGTATTTCGTGCACCCAGACACAGCTGTAGAGGACAGATTGCCACAAATATAGTAACGGACAGGAGCAAAGGATGGTGAGGATTGGTTAATAAATTTTGTTTCATGCGAAAGTCAATGGTAAAAAAGCCATGTTTGAGAGGACTGGATCCACGTGGTTTAGATGGCAATAAACACCTTAGATCACTATCTCAGTGCTGCCATGCACTCAGGATATTACCAAAAACGTATCAAATCTGTCCGGAGAAAAGTATCAAAATTGTCTAAAAAAAAGTATAAATTTGTATAAACCTACCATGATTTGTTACCTTATACCTTATTACCGAATACATTATAGCCTACGTGCAGCATGTAAACAAGCTTCAGGAATGATGTGTGCAATGTCATGAGGAGTTGTCTCTTGAACTCTCAGTTTGGAATATTTCAATGCAGTGTTTCCCTTGGCCAGAAAGGTCTGTAAGGCAGTAAATTTTTGTGTGATGTGTTTGTGTGTTGCGAGGTCCTAGCACAGTGAGCAGTGGATGTGCCTGGCCAGCTAGGGGGGGTCCGGGGACAAGCTCCCCCGGGAATTTTTTTGAAAAAATGGTGCAATTTGGTGCATTCTAAGCTATTCTGGACACATTGTATGAGACTCTTGAATCTCTTTTTCAAGTTATCAAAAGTTTCGTCAGTGACTGCGAGGCGGTGTTTTGGACAAATTTCTGTGTGGCAGCTGAGAATTTGAGCGAGGCGGCCTGCCTCGCTCGTGTCAATGCAGGGGAAACACTGCATAGTGCAATGGTCTGTCATTTGGTCACTGACAGCAGAGAGCTGAGCAAAAACACTCCACTGAACAGAGCACACATCACTCCTGCAACAAAACTAGCAAAGCACATCTTTAATCTCATCAAATACAGTGTACCTAAATGTAAGTCCAAAGAGTTTTGACCATCTTTGACAAAAAAGTATTTAAAAGTATTTATGCATGAAAAAAGTATAAAAAGTATATTTTCTTAAAAAAAAGTATAATACTTTTAAAAAAGTATAAAGTGGCAGCACTGCACTATTTTTAGCTATCTTTTCCACTGCAATCTTACCACAACCATGCACTTGAAGTTAAAAGGCGGTGCACGGTAGACAAAAAAAGTGCTTGTCATAGACATGCACTTCACGAGCCAACTTGTTCAAGATAGATATGATTGATGAGTTCACATTCTCACGCCAAGGACTATCTGTATTTAAGACAAAACCGAAAGAACAGGTTTTCCAAAACTGTACTATCAATACAGGGTCACCTGAAACGTACAGCTGGATATGAGTGACAATATAGCAGCTGAAGTACAAGTTCTTGCTGAGAAGTACCTGGATGTGTTTAAGAAAGAGCTGGGTTAGTGTACTAAGCGTAGAGTACAAATCTACCTCAAACCCGATGCTTATCTCGTGCTCTTTAGGTCAAGAGATGTTCGTTTCCTTAGGAAACATGTCATCAAGTAAGAACTGGAACAGGTAGTTAAAGGCAGAATGCTGGAGCAAGTGTGCAGAAGCCATCGTTATAATTTTGAAACCATTCTGTGCACTACATATGTGGTAATTTTAAAGCTATTATCTCGAATAAGTGGAAGTTTATTTGAGATAATAACTTTTAAGGGGTTTCTACACGTCTCGGACGTCGGACGCCCAGCTAATTTCGAAATTCAATGATTGTTACAGTCGCGTGGGCATGCTTATTGCTGTATATATGTAGGGGTGGGCACCGCTGGTATGAGGGAGCGACAGCAAAACTTTCCCGGAACGTTGCTGTGAATTTCATTACGATTTTCCATGTATATAGTCAGAAGCACGTGGTGATCTTTTTATTTTTGAATTGACACTATTTTGACAACGGCGGGTAAATATAGGAACATTTTCACAACGGCGTTGTTAAATTTGACAACGGCGGTGCGCCGCAGTGCCTCCTATGATAATGTAGAAGAAACCCTGCTATCAACACACTGTCATTATATTTACCAGTTGCCCCAGCCAATACTGGGGTAGTCTATGAAAATTTCATACCTTGCGGAATTGTTAATGAAACTAGAGTTAAATTATTTCTTCTCCTCCTCCTGACCATTGTGGTTGTCAAGATACAAGCAAAATCTGAAATGTGAAAAAATGTCAATGCTAGCTTACAGCTGCTTTCCCCTGAAATCCACAATTTATCGACTCAAAGTAGTGCTCTATATACAAGCAATTTGAGCAATTAATTGCAATTATCAATGCTAGTTTATAAACGAGATGTTTTAAAAATTGTTTATTTCGTTATTGTGAAAAACTACTATCCCAGACTCAAGTCACCTTTGAAGAAACAGCCAGTGGCATTTTGTCGCATCACTGGTAGTGTGTCTACAAACATTTTTGACAGCTTTTCGTCAGTGAAATGCAGTTTTAAAGTAGCAATATACTAGAATACTTTGGCATAATCCAATTTTTAGCATAAACATAAATTTACAAATAAACATTCACACAAAAAAAAACATTATTAATTCGTACATGACATGACAAATTTATCATAGCATGCAATTTACAATATCTCTCTGTCTGTATGTATCGCGAAACGTACCGTACTGTATTGTGGCCTACATTATCGAGATACATTATACCAGGAGCGTATAATGACAAAGGAGTAAGACACCGATTTGGTACTGATTTCTCTACTTTTTGTCGTACGAGTTCGATGTGAATAAAAATACAAATGTATACAAACATGAGCTTCTTTTGTTCACTGGTCCTTATTCCATCTTCCGGTAGTATTACAAACCGCGTAGCTTCCTTCGTTTTGACATAATTCGTACTTTTCCACGACATAGTTTTCACATTAGTTACCGTATTCTGGCGAGGCCACCCTCTAACTTCAACACACAGCTACTTCAATGAGGCGCGCCAGGGCTTTTCGGCCGTAGCCTAGTCGAGTGCAGAAAATTCGCCTAGAAATTAAGTTACGTTGCACCCATGCTGGGTTTAAGAATTAAAACTATTTTACATTTAAACTATAGTTAGAATGCCTTGTTTTTATGGTTGAATCTCGCAGTTTTTTTTAAAATAAACGCTGCGCTGGTAAAATATCTGAACTACTTCACCCGCGGAGGAATGATGTGTATAAATCGTTATGAGTAAACTGACGCTCCAGCCGATTGTAGCTTTTCGCACATGTGTTTTGCATTAATTGCATAGCAACCGTTAGATCTAGCCCGCGTACAGTTGCCGCTGGCGCTGCCTGAGGCGATCCCTGCTGTGCCTCATTCAAGAGCTGTGTGTGCGAATTTAGAGGGTGGCCTCGCCAGAATACGGTAACTAACGTGAAAACCATGTCGTGGAAAAGTATGAATTATGTCAAAACGAAGGAAGCTACGCGGTTTGTAATACTACCGGAAGATAGAATAAGGACCAGTGAACAAAAGAAGCTCATGTTGTATACAGTTTGTATTTTATTCACATCGAACTCGTACGACAAAAAGTAGTGAAATCAGTACCAAATCGGTGTCTTACTCCTTTGTCATTATATGCTCCTGATTATACCCAAGTGCAAGGGTGATAATTCAATTAAGTAAACACTCGGCTACGCAGATCTCAAGTGGTACATACCTACAGTGTACACTATTTTGTAGGGAGTGCCCCCCCCCTCAGATTTATCTCTTGTATAGTATTCTAGATAGATTTATGTCTACCTGCCTGCAGCCACGCCGAAAAAAATACACGGGAGCGGCGAGCGATTTTCGCTTCGCCGTCAGCTTTCAAAGCGCTCTGGTAACAACAATTACGAGAGCGAAAATTTTAAGAAGATACGAGAAAAAATCGCTCCGTGCCGCCGGCGAGCGTTAGAAATGTAGTTCGACCCCGGAGGCCCGAGCCCACCAGTTTTTGCTCGGGCATTAACAATAAGTTTTTATATCGCAGGGGTTATTATCAGCTGGGAGTGAGGGACGACCAGTGACACCAGACACGCACGTAACCAAAGCTCTTTAACTGAATTCGTCGCTGAATTTGTAGAAAGTGAACTATTTTTATTCAGTTAGATATCTAGAAGCAACGTAAACCCTATATATATACTTAAAAAATTCTAGACACTTGTAACTTTGGCGGATGTGCGCAGCATTTGATCTATGCATGGGGGGTACGTGGACTGGGAGGAGAAAAACCGAAAGTAAAACCTTACCCAGAAGCTCCTGGCACGTTCCTAAGAGATTCCAAGTACAAGTCTTTTTAACATACTAAAAGTTAACTAAAAACTCTCTCTGAAGTTCTGAACTTGCTCAGTCGATGTAAAAATAATAGTTGAAGATTGAAAGAAAAAAAAGATAAAAAAAGAAACTATTGAAAATAACCATACCATCATTACCATGATTATAATCTTGATTTCCTGTCTTTGTGATGTTACCTGACTATGGTACCTAGTGTAGTTTGCATGCTCTGTCTGTAGTTCGAATGAAATTTGAATACAGAATGTTGATTGGTTTTCTTAGTCGAGTGAAAATGACAGATAAAAAAAAATTGTGATCGAATGTAATTGTTGACGCATTTTTACACTGATAGGTGCCTGATACTGCGGCTTGAGTGGCTGATATGAATGGAATGATATTAATTAGAGTCAGTGATCCGAGAAATTGATGGCAAATTTTAACAAAAATCATAACTATATGAAAAGTTAGCTCTGGCCAACTCTAAAATAGCTCCGCTGTATAAAAAAATTACGAGAGCTCTTTTTTTCATACAAATCAAAAAGAGCTCTTCGTTAAAAAAACAGTAATTTTAGTCGCTGCTGGGCCTTCCCTTCGGCTCCGTGCTATAGGTAGCTTGCGACGCTGGGAGCTACCTGGGTGGAGCTAGATAGACCTCTTAATCTTTCAGTTAGTTACTGCCACAAATGCCATGCATATGCGATGATTTGTGTTGGCACAGAATGCAATGTTAGCACACAGGCATTTAGGAACGTCTTCATAAATAAAATAAAATGTATGGAGCAGGAGTAGAAATTAACTTTTGACAAGGCAAGGTTTGGGGCGGCCGTTGGACTCCCCTGCCTCAAAAAGAGGAGAGTTCGTGGCAAAATGCGCGGCCTGGTCCGCAGTCTGAAGTTTCAAAATTAAGATATTAACAATAACGCATGTGCTTGATTTTAAAAGATTCATGCGGTTGTTTTTTTATTTTTGCACATCTGCCAAAATTTTCTTTGATATTCGCTGAAAAAATATGGTGAATTCCGCCGACAGCGTGCTCTGGAATCGAATATTTAGTATAGCAGATTTTAGGAAGTTCACGACGGACTCCTGCATTATGTCAAATCCAGGGAGTCGACAAGTAAATCAGGAGTATTGGAGCTCCGGACTCGCGTTGAATTTCGCACCTGCATGGAAATTAAACATGAAATGTTATATACTACCGCTATATGTATATTATGTCATATGTTAGTTATGTAACTACGCATGGATGAGAAGTGCCACCTTGCTTTGTAATGTACTTAAACTCAGAAGTCCCAGCGGCTTTCGTTGCCAATTCTGCAGAATGTATCCGTTGACGAGTCCGAATGGCCCCGCGTCGGGCACCGCGCGAGCGCGGATTGGACAACTGGAGACAACTGGACGATGACCGCCCGCGGGAAAGTGGGACTCGTAAACGCGTATACAAACGTAACTATAAGTATACAGTATAACAGTGCCAGCCGGCAACTGTACGCAGGCTATAGAATACTTAGAGCTACCACCGGGCTAGTCTGCATTAGTTTTTGTGAAAGCAAGTTGATATACAGTGACACAACATTGGAAGTGTAATTGATAGGTAGTACTTGTGAATGTGCATTCATATTATTTCAGTTTTACTGACTCTGTCCCAAGTGCCTTTGCTGTGATTGAGTGTTGACTGTTGTTGCCGGCTGCGTATGAAAGTTGGGGTGTACTCCTTACGGCATTAGGAGTGTTCCCAACTTTAATGTCATTAATGGTCATAATAACATATATATATATATATATATATATGGTCTTATATTATTAGTTTGTGGTTTAATGTCATTTAGGTTAGGGTTACGATTATCAATCATTAATTATTAATCAATCATTAATGATATCAAAGTTGGGAACACTGGAGCGTTAGCCGAGAGTTGAACTTGAGACTGAGTCCGGACCGAGTTAGCCTCTAGCACAGGCACTTGGAACGTCTCAATAAAAAAAATTAATGGTAAATAAACACGAAATGTACCAAAGTCTCAATGTTTCTCTACTCCATTTCGCCTATAATCACCTGTAAATGCAGGTCAAATGCTCATCTGCAGCACACAAGTACACCGCACGCCCGCCATGTGCACAAACAACATGAATAAGAGAGCAGGTATGGAAAGCGTGATCGCAAAATTTGCTCGACGGATCGCTTTATTTCACACGAATCACAGAAATAAAACACATCCAAACAGCTCCATCTTTGGTATCTATGTGTTACATAAATGTTCACTGTTCCAATTATAATTCTGCCTTTGTTCTTTACGTACTCCGCTAGAGATATCTCATGAAATTCTGCAGGAAATGTTCTCTCCGTGAAAATGTAAAGAGACGAGATGTCTGTTTATACACGAGTAATGGGCGCATTGCATGCCGGGATACAGCTGCTGCCGGCCTCCGACCTCCGTTTCGAGGCCGCCAAGCCAAGCCACAATTGCCAGCGCAGGCATAACGTCACGCACACACAGACTACAGCCGATCGATCGAAG
>NW_014577084.1:657881-661279 GCF_000485595.1 Priapulus caudatus
GCATTTACAGGTGATTATAGGCGAAATAGAGTAGAGAAACATTTAGCTCCAAGAAACGGTATTGCTAGGGTTACAATAATACCTGTAATCCTGTATAGACAATCCGTCGCACAGCCTGGTCGGGCTAAGAAACATTAACTTTAAGACTTTGGTAGGCCTACATTTCGTGTTTATTTACCATTATTTTTTTTTATTAAGACGTTCCAAGTGCCTGTGGCCTCTAGTACTATATATAGCCCGCGTTCATTAACTATAGCCTGCGGCAGTTAATGAACGCGGGCTATAGTACTAGTAGTAGTAGTAGTAGTAGTAGTAGTACCAGGAGTAAGATAATATAGATCTATATTATCTTACTCCTGGTAGTACTAGTACTACTACTAGTACCTGCTAGTACTAGAGCTAGGACCGAGTCTAAACACAGAAAGCCTGACAAGGCACAACGAACCGGCATCAATCATTCAATGTGCACAAACCAGTCAATAAACACTTGCACGAATTTATGCGATTTGCTAACTTCAGACGGTTACGACACTCACCAAAGACCTTTTATAACGATTGTATAAGCCTATATTACGATTGTAACAAATATTGGACTTGGCACTCGGTAACGACGATCATTTTTGGCGCGTTGACGTTTGATTTGCTTGTTTCCGTTAGTGCTCAGCGTTAGCGTGTAGGTATCGCTCTGTATCGGGCGGGTTAGCTCCAGAGACGAGTTCCGAGAGACTAATTGGTTATCTGTTATCACGTGCTGTGGCGCCATGTTTCTATAATATGCATGCAGGACGGTGGGCAGTGTAAGAAAGCTATCTCGTATTACGGTGTAATATATGTTATTCTAATTGTCACGTATATCGTCACGTAAACGATAAAATAAACAGCAATTATACAAAATCATTGTCATTTTTTGTACTGTTATAGAAAATAGATCAAATCTTATATATATAATATTATCATGAGTAGATAATTCTATTATCTACTCCTGATATTATATATATATAAATGTCATATATTATACACTCCTATTATTATGATAATAATTGCATAAATAATAGTAGATAGTATACCTACAAATTTTATAATCATGCATTCACAATTTTCATAAAACAGCAGTTAGTTTCGAAATCTTAATTTTTTGCCACTGACTTGACACCCCGCGATTATGCTGTCACCCTGAGGCTAAGTTTCGCCTTTTCCGATTTATTTTGCACGTTACAGACCAAGGGACCCACCATGCAGAGTCGCCCTGTGAAATCGAACGAAGTTAATGCATTAAAGTAGTACACGTGTTTTGTGTGCACGTGTGTGTGTGTTTTGCGTACGCGCGTGCGTGTGTGTGTGTGTGTGTGCGTGCGTGCGAGTGCGTGTGTATTGCGTGCGCGCTTGTATGTGTGTGTGCGCGCGTGGGTGTATTTGTGTGTGTGTGTGTGTGTGTGTGTGTGTGTGTGTGTGTGTGTGTGTGTGTGTGTGTGTGTGTGTGTGTGTGTACTGCCTAGTCCCTTCGCTCCTGCTATAGGTAGCTTGCGCGCTGGAGCTACCTGGGTGGAGCTAAGATAGACCTCTTTAATCTTTCAGTTAGTTACTGCACAAATGCATGCATGCTGCGAGATTGTGTTGCACAGAAGCAATTTACCACAGGCATTTGGAACGTTTCAGTAAATAAAATAAAATGTATGGTACAGGAGTAGAAATTAACTTTTGAACAAGGCAAGTTTGGGGGGCCGTTGGACTCCCTGCCCTCAAAAAGAGGGAGTTCGTGGCAAAATGCGGGAGTCCGCAGTCTGAAGTTCAAAATTAAAGATATTAACAATAACGCATGTGCTTATTTTAAAGATTCATGCGGTTGCACATCTGCCAAATTTTCTTTGGATATTCGCTGAAAAAATATGGTAATTCCGCGAGGGCGTGCTCTGGAACGAACTATTTAGTATAGCAGAATTTTAGGAAGTCACACGGACTCCTGCATTATGTCAAATCAGGGAGTCCGACAGTAAATCAGAGAGTATTGGACTCCGGACTCGCGTTAATTTCGCACCCTGATGGTAAATAAACATGAAATGTATATACTACCGTATATGTATATATGTATATGTTACGTATGTAACTACCATGGATGAGAAGTGCCACCTTGCTTTGTAATGTGACTTCAAACTCAGAAGTCCCGCGGTTCGTGCCAATTCTGCAGGAATGTATACCGTTGACGAGTCCGAATGGCCCCGCGTCGGGCACCGCGGAGCGCGATTGGACACTGGAGACAACTGGAGATGACCGCCCGCGGGGAAAGTGGGACTCGTAAACGGTATACAACGTAACTATAAGTATACAGTATAACAGTGCCAGCGGCAACTGTACGCAGGCTATAGAATACTAGAGCTACCACCGGGCTAGTTCTGCATTAGTTTTTGTGAAAGCAAGTTGATATACAGTGACACAACATTGGAAATGGAAGTGTAATTGATAGGTAGTACTTGTGAATGTGCATTCATATTATTTTCAGTTTTTACTGACTCTGTCCCAAGTGCCTTTGTCTGTGATTGAGTGTTGACTGTTGTTGCCGGCTGCGTATGAAAGTTGGGGTGATACTCCATTACGGCATTAGGAGTGTTCCCAACTTTAATGTCATTAATGGTCATAATAACATAACTATATATATATATATATATATATGGTCTATTATATTATTAGTTTTGGTTTAATGGTTCATTTAGGTTAGGGTTAGGATTATCAAATCATTAATTTTATGCAATCCATGTATGATATCAAAGTTGGGAAACACTGGAGCGTTAGCCCCGAGAGTTGAACTTGAGACTGAGTCCGGACCCGAGTTAGCCTCTAGCACAGGCACTTGACGTCTCAATAAAAAAATTAATGGTAAAATAAGACACGAAATGTACCAAAGTCTCAATGTTTCTCTACTCATTTCGCCTATAATCACTGTAAATGCAGGTCAAATGCTCATTGCTCAGCACACAAGTACACGCAACGGCCCGCCATGTGCACAAACAACATGAATAGAGAGCAGCGGTATGGAAAGCGTGATCGCAAAATTTGGCTCGAGCGACTCGCTTTATTTCACACGATCACAGAAATAAAACACATCCACAAGCTGCCATCTTGGTATCTAGTGTGTACATAAGTTCACTGTTCCAATTATAATTCTGGCGTTTGTTCTTTACGTAGCTCCCGCTAGAGATATCTCATGAAATTCTGCAGGAAATGTTCTTCCGTGAAAATGTTAAAGAGGACGAGATGTCTGTTTATCACGAGTAATGGGGCGCATTGCATCCGGGATCAGCTGCTGCCGGCCTCCGACCTCGCTTTCGAGGCCCGCAAGCCAAAGCACAATGGCGCAGGCATAACGTCACGCACACACGCACTACAGCCGATCGATGACGAAG
>NW_014577084.1:667125-673423 GCF_000485595.1 Priapulus caudatus
GTTTGATTTCGTTGATTTCCTTCCATCTTAATTAATAGATCTGCCAGTTATCATCAGCCCGTATTTTAAAAGGCGCTTACTAACTTAGTATCTCAAGTTTTTAATCACCTATAAACCGCTTGTATATCGCTCTCGGGACATGAGTACGTGTAGCACCACGGACAAATAGCTAGTGAAATACCTACTGCTCGTGTGCGGCGATCGATATCTATAGACAATGATGGCGAGAATGATGAAGAGTCAGCCGCGCACTTAATCCGACGATTCGCCCGGTACTTGTGTGACTGGCCCACACAGACGTAGACTTCTGAACACTAAATGCTCGGCGTAACTGTCACAGGCGCATGGTATGGCTTTTAGTGCGATAAGGATCAACACACATACATACACGTTTAATGAGTGGCTCGTTTTGGCTGTGCACGCTGCTCATTCTCCCTGCGTGCTGAGTGGCGAAGATGCTTCGGAGACAAGGGAATGAGAAAATCGATGCAGGTTGGTGAGCGTGTTGGAATCAGGGATACTACGAAGATGGGTTAAATAAGGAAGACAGCAGAGGTGAAGAGGAAAGAATGGAGTTTTAGACGAAGATTATAATGCATGGCATTGAATAGGCTTGAAGCGATGGGGAATTCGGTAAAAGCGGGAGACTGAGAATATGGCTGTAGCGTGAGGGTCAGAGTAGCAATGTCCTAATAAAGGAAACAGCAAATAACTGAGACTGGAGAGCATCGGGAAGAATGTTGGGGGACGATAGCAGCTGGCTTGACAGACAAGACGAACAAATTGGAATGCTTGAAATAATTGTACCGAGCCGACAACCAAAAGGTGGTTGCAATAGTGGACGGATAGGATCATATGGACGGCAACGGTGCTGTGCCCATAATTAGCATAGATGTTCCATGTGAGATATTGGATATATTAAGAAACGTCAGATATATCGCTTATGTTGAAATGCTTGAAAGTCAGATATCGGCCGCGACAATACCAATGCAATGCATATTTGTAGAGCCAGTGACGAAGTCTTATTTAACGATAATTGTAACATCTAGTCGTCGTTTACCCACACAGTATAAAAACTTTATATTGAATGTATATGTTAGTACAGCAAACACTAAACATTGTCATTTGAAATACAATGTAAGTCATGCAATATACATACATGTATATATATATTTATTTATTTATTTATTTAAAATATTAACGAACAGTTTGAAATCAATGATAGTTGCTCAATAAATGTAAACGACAACGACAAAATCATCTTAGTAATAGGAAGTTCCTTGCAGCCGTTGTTTTATAGTTCGTAGTTCGCGGCGGTTAAAACTTTGCTAAATATGTTTACCCACACATGTATTCAGAATATTAATGTGAGAAAGCTAAAGGTGCATGAAGACTGTCTCTGCGAATCGCAAGTGAGGCCCTATCACTAACGAAAGATGCATCTTCGCTCTGGACGAAGGCTTTGCAGCAAAACCTTCTTACGCGTATATATGCATTTAAGATAGGCCAGCAGCTAGCTGTCTGTCTACGTATTCTTAACCTTGACTTAGTGGGTCTCAATCCCCTTACAAACAATTGATTAAAATTGCATGTTGGCTGTCAGACTTTAAATATGTCTGTGGGTTTAAAGCCACAGTTGGAGTCGACACAGTCAATGGACTAGATGAGGTGCCGTGGATCAACTACTCTAGCAAAAACTTTAGACTGTTAATTAATTTAATCTGCAAGTTAAAATTTAGCACCATTAGAGATTGAAAGCCTGCTTTTTGCAAGTGAAGTTGATTTTTGTAAGAGAGCAGATTGTTAACAAACTGCAATATTGTTTGAGAGCGAGTACTGTTGTGCTGCTTCACTTATTCGGGACACAACTAGTGCCAAATATTTGCAGACCGTCCTCTTTCCGCGCGGAAGCCATATTAATTAACCTGTGTTTATACACAGTTATAACGTATAATGGAATTTCCTACACACGCTTTCTAAATATGATAAAACGTGTAAATGAATCTAGACGCAATCATTTCGTAGAAACTCAATATCCGCTCCTATGAGGTTTGATTTTTTGTTTGTTCTTGCTGGCCTCCGTTGCGGCATGTTCAGACGATTCTGTGAGTCATTCCAATGCGAAGCTATTTGGGAGTAGAACGAAGCAGGACTCTAGAAAGCGGCTGCCGTCAATAAGTTGTCAATGGCGCTGTTTCTACAGTGATAATCTTCTGCAGATGCTTTAGAAAAGCTGTAACAGGGTGATGATAGGAACGTCAGCTTGCTATTTCACGCGCCACCAGTAAAGCTAAGATAATCAGGCTCGTGAAAATATGGTTAATCAAAAATGTACAGTTTTGATATTTCCGTGTTGATGATATATATAACGCTATAAAAGTTACCCGGTTTGGAGCTCTAGATCTACCAATATTAGAAATTTGACTGTCGAGGGAAAGGAACACGATCCTTAGCCATCATTCATGAAACCGGATGTCGTCCCGAGCAGGTTTAACAGTTTCCTCGTTAGTTGTCGGTTCATGTTTCCGCGGGGCATTGCCATTTTACACAAACACCAATTAACGTGATAAACAAAATATGTCAGTATAGTGAAGCGTGTACAACTTGTGACCTTACAAACACCTCACCGTAGATCTACTTCCCTAGCAGATTCACCGAGGAGGCTGTAGTACTAATTACACAGTAATGCCCACGTAAAAATAAGGAAAGATGTGTTCCCTTCCGTCTCTTATTAGTATAATTGTATCAACAGCATTACCAAACTAAGAAGCTTGTTTTTTCCCCAAAAGCACAAATTGGGGATTTAGTTCAAACGAGCAACTCTTTCTACGTCGGTAGAGCAGTCCTTTAATGATTATAGGACTAGAAGAGGTGAGAACATCCGCATTACTAGACGTCATAATTCTGTATTCTCCTGTACCGGCGTATTTGGATGCTCGCCCGAAACTGGACGCTCATAAACACTACTCCTGTTAATGTTAATAATAATGTTAATAATAATGCGAGGAGGAGGAGGAGGAGGAGGAGGGGAGAACGGATGGAGAACGGAGGAGGAGCGAGTGAAGGAGGAGGAGGAGGAGAAGGCTTTGAGAGTAGGGAGGAGGAGCGGAGGAGTGTTTGAGTAGGGAGGGAGCGAGGAGGAGGAGGTAGGACGCAGGGATGGACGGGAGGGTAGGAGCGCAGGTGAGGAGAAGGCGTGTTGGAGTGGGGGACGGATCGGAGGAAAAGGAGGTGTTTGGAGTAGGGAGGAGGGGGAGAGGAAGTGAGCGGGAGGAGGAGGAGGAGGAGCACAGGAAGAGGGAGGTGTTGGAACGAGTAGCGGAAGTAGGAAGAGGAAGGGGCCAGGGAGGAGGGGCAGGAGTAAGGTCTGACTCCAACCCTCCTCCTCCTCCTCCTACTCAACACCTCCTCTCTCCTCCTCCCTACTCAATACAACATTCTCCCCTCCTCCTGCTGCTACCCTGCCCCTACTCCTCCTCCTCCTCCTCCCTCCTGCCTGCCCTCACCTTCCCCCTACTCGCTCCTCCTCCCTCCCTCACCTTCCCCCTACTCCTCCTCTCGCCTGCCTTCATCCAAACTTCGCCCCTACTGCCTCCCGTCCTCGGCTACTCCAAACCACCTTCTTCCTCCTCCTCCCTCTTCCTTCCCTACTCAGAACACCTTCCTGGCCTCCTCCTCACCTCCTCCTCTCTCCTCCTCCGTCCACCGCCCCCGCCCCGACTCACCCTCTCCCCCTACTTCGCTCTCCTCCTTCCTGCCTATAACCCAGTCTTTCTGCCGGCGGCCTCCTCGCCTCGCTCCTCGACCTCGCTCCTCCCTACCAAACACCTTCTCTCCTCCTCGCTCCTCCCTCTGCCTCCTCCTCTCCTCCTCCTCCTCTCCTTCACCTAACCCCCCTACTCCTCCTCCCCTACTCCAACACTTCTCCTCCTCCTCCTTCTCCCTCCTCCTCCCTACTGCAACAACCTCTCCTCCTCCTCCTCCTCCTCTCCTTCTCCTCGCTCCTCATCCCTACTCACGCCTTCTCCTCTTCCTCCTCTTTCGCCTCCATACAAAATAGAAAGAGCAAATGGCTACTATTGTCCGCTACGCGCCTGCAAAACAAGAGGCGGCCTGGCTGCGCCATGCGCACTTATGAGCGTCAATTTTCGGCGAGCGACCAAATACGCCGTACTCTCCGCGTATTTGGACGCTCGTAGTAGACACTTCCGGCATATTGCGGCTATGCGCTGTGTGCGCCTTTTGCAGAGAACAAGAGGCGCCCTGGCGCGCATGCGCACTTAGGAGCGTCCCAGTTCGGGCGAGCGGTCCAAATACAGCCGCCGGTACACTTCGATAACACAGTCGATATCAGACCATGTCGCTGTCGATTTGAACTGCTGGCCTCACCGCAGCAGACCTACGTGTTTCTACTATGATCCCGGTATCGATATACTGCCTTTCCGCCTGCAGTCACTATTTAACCCCGAGTGCGTTTACTTGGACGGTACTTTACTACTGGGGCGCTGCATCGTAGTCTGCGTTTTCTGAAGTCTACGGGAGATGGCGCAATAATTGTTGGCTGAAAAACCTCCCAATTCACGTCATCCCACGTCATCTACGCGTCGAAAGCAACTTCTGATCGAAGTCCGTTTTAAGTAGCTCTTCCCGGTGCTAGCTATCATACGCCTCGCATCCTCTGAGTGCTTGCACACGTCCCTCGCCCCGGGGAGCCAGCACAGTCATTCCCACCCCGGGAGTGCTGGCACACGTCCTCAGCATGCGGGTTGCAAGTCTTTCCCCCACCATGAGGAACTGGGTAGTGTGTGTGTGTGTGTGTGTGTGTGTGTGTGTGTGTGTGTGTGTGTGTGTGAGTGTGTGCGCGCGCGCGCGTGTGTGTGCTGTGTGTGCGTGTGTGTGTGTGTGTGTGTGTGTGTGTGTGTGTATGATGTGTTGTCGCGTTTGTGTGCGTGCGTGTGTGTGATGTGTGTGTGTGTGTGGTGTGTGGGTGTGTTTGCGTGTGTGTGTTTGCGAGGCGTGCGATGCGTTAGCCTCGCGTGCGTGCCCGTAATGATCGTTCGTGTGCGATGTGTGTTTGTTTGGCGGCGTGTGTGTAGGGAGAGAGAGAGAGAGAGAGAGAGAGAGAGAGAGAGAGAGAGAGAGAGAGAGAGATAGAGATTAAGAGAGAACGAGGAACCGTGTTCGTGAAGAAGAGCTGGAGTATATGCAGGCACGCGCGGCAGGGACGTGCGTGCGTGCTAGCGTGTGTGCGAGAGAGAGAAAGTTGCGTGTATGTAAGATGAAATCCTTGCGCAACCCTAATGCGATTGTATGCAACACAATGTACACAATATGATGCCTACACAATGTCCTGAGCTGCGAGGATATTTAATGAATTAGAAATATTGTATGTCAGAAATGTATAAATGTATAAAACGATGGTAAACCTGATTATTTTTACAATTGACCAGAACCATGGTATTTAAAAATTCCTATTCTACCTTCCAGTAGTATATTCCTATACAGTAATATATCTGCTAGTTTGCTGCACAAATACGACCTGGATACCTACCTGTTCATGTGCACACTCAAGAATACATGTGCAAACTCGTGCATACAGTTGAATACTTTTGAGCTCGTTCTGTTTGGGATTTAGTTTTATTAAATAAAGCAATTCCATTTTGTTGACGTTGAACGTTGATAATCAACAACGCAGGTACGCGCAGATGCACGCGCGCACGCACACACATGTAAGTATACAAATACAGGCACACGCACGCACACAGACACACGCGCACGCTATACTAGCCGAGCATGATTCACCACTACACATCGTGAACAGAATGTTGCAGCGAGCGTTTGCAGTTAGTGTCACGCAGCTTGCAGACTGGCCCGTATATAACCTGCGTAGAAAATTACTGCGGTCTCATGCTCCCTATACGTAATGCGAATGCGCAGCGTAGGGGGCTAATACGCACGTGCTAGCTCCAGGGCTGTTGTTACCATCTTCATGGACATAGCCGCGTAATAATCATTGCCGACTAGAGGGAGCCCTATACTCGGCACGCGCCGATAGCTCGCAGAGCGAGATCGATTGATCTGCACGATTGCGTCCATTGATTCACTCGCTTAATATTTATTGGGATTCGTTTCGAACATTTGGCCGCATTACTGGAGTAATTTTGAAAGCTCGATGCAGTTCACGGGCTATCAAGCTGTGGGCAGAGTTGGTAAGGGGGCTCAAGGCGAAGGATGAGTAGTAGTAGTAGTAGTAGTAGTAGTAGTAGTAGTAGTAGTAGTAGTAGTAGTAGTAGTAGTA
>NW_014577084.1:673684-685746 GCF_000485595.1 Priapulus caudatus
AGGAGAGAGAGAGAGAGAGAGAGAGAGAGGAGGAGGAGGACGAGGAGGACGAGAAAGAGGATGAGTCGGAGGAGGATGTGAATGGGAAAGAGCACGATTAAGAGCGAGAGGCAGGGCGAAAGGGAAGCAATGGAGGTGGGAAGGGGAAAGTAGGAGGAGGAGAAGGTGAAGTAATAGAATGCGGAGAAGGAGAATGAGGAGGAGGAGGAGGAGAAAAAAGAAGAGGAATAAAAGGTAAGATGGAAGAGGAGGTGTAGGAGTATAAGCAGTGGGAGTGGGAAGCATAAGGAGTAGGAGTCGAAAAAAGAAGAAGGGGAAGGAGGAGAGGGAGGAGCTGCACGAGGAGGAGGGGGAGAAGGCGAGGGAGGAGGATGAGGATGTGGAGGAGAAAGAAGAAAAGATGACGGTAGAAAGGTACAGAGGTGTAGGAAATAAGCAAGGGATGAGTAGAATGAGAGGAAGGCGGCTGAGAGTGAGGAACGCGAGCATGAAAGTTAGACACTATAGCAAGGGAGACAAAAGGGTGAGTGTTGGAGAAGGGAAATAATATAATGGAGCTTGGAGGGCAATTCACTGATGTGGCACTGCAAGGCGTTTTACAGGGCGATGAAGGCGGGATAGAATATGAAGTAATTTGAGTCAATTCATATTGCTAATAATATGGTATCTAGGCTTCCTGTGGTCGATCAGCCGGTTTAATATTTGCAGTAGATATAGGAGCAATTTTGAACGTTTTCAAATATAAATCAAACTTTTCCGTGAACGACAAAAGATGAATTGAATTCCATATAATATCATTAGTGTCATTATGTGTTCGAGCTTTTATTTTTATCGATGTACTGAACGCGTCAGTTCCTCTACGCCAGAAAAATTACTTTGGCACTATGATAATACGCCTATTGCGGAAATAGCGTAGCGCATGAAGCGGTTTAATATAATACTATTCAGATGAGGTGATGTGCGGACTATACAGAAGGGCTTCATAATATTCTGGAAAATCAAATCAAAGGCAGAAATGAGGAGCTCGCTATAGCAAAACACCTGGCACTGATGTATGGTAGTTACGTTTTAATGGTGGCGGTGGGAATTCTCCCCGACCAACGTTCGATGGCTATATACGTGGTCGTGCGCGCGCGCGGAATCGACTAATGCTTAAATCATTAGGCGTGTTATATTACACGCACCACGAGCCGACGATCGGTTGCCATGCTCAACTAATAATCTAAGTAGCGCGGCGGACGCGCGGTAAGCGATGTCCTGCCCACCCTCCCGTGTGTACCATGCACAAACTCATTTCGCGTGCGAACGCCCACGTCGTACCAAACTAATTTGCTCTCCGCGCTGCCGTCCGCGGCATCGGGCGATTCAGAGCGGCACAGAAGGAGAGACATTATCGCTCGGACGCATCGGCTGGACACTGGTCATTAAAGCTAGAACGCCCGTGGGTCGGCTGCTGCTGCTGCTGAGTAGATCGCGGATAGAAATGGGTTGTCCAGTTAATCGCGCGGAATGCGATAGCAATTCCATTATGCGGAGTTACGCATTAACGGAAATGGGTTTTAGTGGTAGAATGTTCATGCTAACTGTTATGGTTGAGCTTCGTCAAACATTTATTGGTATATATATATATATATGTGTGTGTGCGTGCGTGCGTGCGTGCGTGCGTGCGTGCGTGCGTGCGTGTGTGTGTGTGTGTGTGTGTGTGTGTGTGTGTGTGTGTGTGTGTGTGTGTGTGTGTGTGTGTGTGTGTGTGTGTCTGATGTGCTCGTGCGTGCAGTCGCGTGCGTGCGTGCGTGCGTACGTGCGTGCGTGTGGCTTGTGTGATGTGTTTATGTATGAATGTGTGTGTGCTTGCGTGCGTGTGTGTGTGTGTGTGCGTGTGTGTGTATTGTGTATGTGTTTGTGCGTGTGCGTGTGGCGTGTGCGTGTGCGTGTGCGTGTGCGTGTGCGTGTGCGTAGTCGCGTGTGCGTGTGCGTGTGCGTTGCGTGTGCGTGTGCGTGTGTGTGTGCAATGTTCATGTGCGCGTACGTGTGCGCGCATATGTATATATATCAAGAGTAGATAATATAACTAGATAATATATAGATAGTTATTATCTACTCTTGATATATATATATATATATATATATATATATATGTGTAATTATTTAATTACTTATTTATTTATTCATCTTATTTACTTGTATTTCTTTATATGTATGCACGTGCATAACTGTGTGCGTGCATGTGTGTTATGTAACTAGACCTCTATTTCACCTCTGGCCTATATACCAATGAACGCATGCATATATATATATCGCTCTCTTTTTCTCGCGCCATCTCTCTCGCGTCTCTTTTCTCCCCCCCTCCCTTGTCATTTCCCTGTGTCTCTGTCTTGCGTCTTTTCTCCTTTCCTCTTTTAATCTTCGTCCCTGCATGTACTGCACTCGCTCTTCTACTCCTCTTTCCTACGTACATATGTGGGGTATTCCCGGTACATCGTACTGTACGCATATGGGCGCATGTCAAATCTAACCTGGCTTTATTCCCTGTGAACGTGAATATAGATCCTCTTATGTGTCGCTCCTGAGCAAGAACGGTTCACAGGCAACCATTAGGTTAGTAGCTCTACAGTGTGCTTGAGGAATTAGTAATTCGGACCATTCAACAAAACATAGGATTAAAATGCCGCTAGCGGCGTGTGGCGCGTTGTCTGTGACGAACACTGACAGTCACCAGTGTGAGGGTAGGAGCAACAGTGCATGATATGTGTAGATGAATATTAACGGGAAGCAAAAAAATTACGACTAAAGAATGCGGAGTGTTCACGTCGCTGACTATATATTTTGATACATGGAGGGGAAGTTTGGTAGTAATGCGTTGGCTCGAATGATGGCGCAAATGATTAGGATTAACGATGTTATGGCGATAGTTACTCTGTTGAGTAAAAAGAAACTGGGGATAGTAAGGCGTGGCAGAGCCTGAGGTGAGAGATCGAGATCATAGCGGTATACTGCGGGAGTATTGAAAGTGCCTAAAATTTCACCCTAATTGTCCTAGGCCAAAAAGTGCAAGCGTGAGCGCACGGAACCTCCACTGTAAGAGCGGATATCAAAAGTTGTTAAATTAATATTCAAAATTGCGTGTTATTTCACCAGGTGCGTATGTACTATCTATTGAGTTATAGTAAGGGTGATTATATACAGCCCTCGCAAAGTACTTATACTCCGAGGTCTCCTCTAAATTTAAATGGGTCAACTAGCCTGATACACTTCATGTATGCTAATTTTGTAATCTATTTTCTCAAAGATATATCCCAAACAACTAATATAATATCTATAAATAAATACTAAAATAACGAACAGCATTGTGTATCAATATTATAACGAATTAATTATATGATACCGTGTTGAAAAAATTCAACCATTCTTATAAACGAGACGCCTTCTAACGTGTTAAAAATGCGCATTTTGCTGTAATGACGCGTAATCTGGCGCCACTAATGTGACACATTTGCCTTCCCATTTGAAATTCTTTGATTGACCCCGGCTATATAGTAACAATAAGGAGCTCACGGCCTACGGGTACCGGTTATGCCAGAAAGTACACATTGAATGTGTCTGCTGAGACTCTAATCCATCTAAAATCAGCGCTACGCTGCCGCCTTTAAATGTCGTTAGGTAACCAAGTGCTAACCGTCGCGTTTCGCCTCATAATCAGACGAAACGCTAGGACAAATATATAGGAAGAGTGCCACTGATTGGGAATTAAATTGTACTGGTCGCAGAACGCGCAAGAATATATATATTTGATGAGTTTATTAGGAGTCATACATCAGAGTGAGCATGAATATAGATATTAAGGTCTATAATTTCTACCATTTTATTAATTATAGCGAGGATTAATTAAGCATAAGCCAATCCGAGCACCCTGTAGAAATTTCTGTTAACTCGGGTATGTGCGATAATCAATAGTTAGTGCCTATAGAACAAGGACACCAGACAGAAATTTCACTATGAAAGCATATTATCGTAGATGCGTCGTACTCAACAACCATACAGATTGTTTTTAATCTGTTTTTGATACACGTATATAGCCAGAGTCTGTTTCTAGTTAAGGTGTTAGGGAACAGTCAAACCATTCTTTAAGTAAGTCCCAGCGCGATTTTCTTAGAGCTGCGATGGAGACCTGTTGAGGAATATAGAGATCTTAGAAGATTGAATGTACAGCGCAAGAACATGAGTACTTGGGCATAGTGGAGAGCACACAGATCGCGTAGTGCGTGCTCCAGTGTGAATACTGACATGAAAGCCGTTCCATTCCTGTCTCGGAATCTCGTCTAGGACTACCTGTCAGTTAGAGTTATAGAGACAGAATGAGCAATATCCTAGAGCTTATGAGTTTTTGCACACCTGACTTGCAACGTTTCCGTCGTATTAAAATACAGCGCTCACATGGTTGCAACAACGAGGAATGAACTTATATATGATCCTCCGAGTGTGACATTATTCCTCCGGAAGTTATATTACGAGCACAACTCGGAGGACTAGACTAACGGTGTAAGGTCTAAAATCTGATCCAATTGATCTGGTGTCTTTATCCTCGCTGATGAAGGCATATTCCCATATGAAACAACGACCAGAGATTGAAACGAATATACGGTGTATTCTAATTACCAATTAACTTAATTTTATTACCGAGTTTTAAGTGTTCTTAATTAGTTATATATTTATACAAATTCTCTAATAAAGATCCTTGATATTTCGGTTTACCTACTTGTTTAGTAAGCAATTCTCTATTGAGTAGTGTCCTCTCATTTGACAGCTGATTAGTGAGAATAATCATATTTATTAAGCAAGTAAAGTGCGAACGTACTTTATCAGTTCCTTAAAAAAGTATAATAGCTAACGTAATAAGCAATATTCAAGGAATAAGAAGCGATTCTGCTGCAATATTTGTAATCCTAATCACTAGATTTTTAAAAAAAAACAATAAATGACACCATTTGAGTTGCTTTATATTGAAGCGACCCTGCACACTGGTTGTGGATATATGCCCGGAAATTGTTGAATATAGACTATTCATGTGAAGACTTGCCGCTAATATAAATTGTTAGTGACGGTGTATTCGTAATATATACACATTGTCCAATAGAGCTTACAATGGTGAAGGCGCGAATAGTTACCGATTTAGGTTCTTGAGCTGACTAGTAATTATTCTATGAGTTGTTGCGTACAGCATCATTATGTGGATATGGGGTAAGTGTCATAGATGCTGCGTTTTTCATGTATATTTTGTAATTCTTGGATCCGCGAGAAACCGTGCAAGATTGCTGTAGTTTTCAACTATGCCGAAGAGCTTTCGGGGTCTAACGCTAACCTGTCTGGGACATCGAAGGTTGCGGGGGTGGGAGGCAATCCAAGTGAAAGCGATAAGAGGCTTTCCTGTTGAAACACGTGGATCTAGCAGTGTATAATAGATAAGCGGGAGCTTCCTGCCGCGCTGTTCCAAGCAGGTGGAGGAGCGGAGAGTTGCCACTCAGAAGCCTGTGCGAGTGTGGTCTATTCACGCCTCTTGTTAATAGGATGGTAGCGTACGTCACGCGAAAAACTGTTATAGGATTTGCAAGCTTCCCTGTAAAATATGAATTAAACACGAGATAAATTTCGTTGTGTTGCGTTTACTGCCTTGTTCCTAATGTGCTGTAAGAAGTCGAGACAATAATCCCGCCGGTCCGGGTTCGCTTTCGATGGAGGGCATGTAGCTTTGCCGAAAAATCAGTAAAGCGCGAATACCAAAGGGCGATAAATGTCGCGAGTAGAGGCATGCCATCGCCGTGGAGGGAAAAGCAGGAGACCCAGGGTGTTCGGTGCCAAATGTGTCCCGGCACGTGTCCTTCCTTCAGAAAACTGCGAAAAGCGATATATATATCCCATAAAGAAGCTTCTACTTCGCGGCGTCATAAGCGTGAGGAAACCAAACCTGTCGTTGTCAGGGCTAAGCCGTATTTGTGTGTGTGTATTAAGCCTGCGTGATTGCTACTATTTGCGCGTAGATCAAGTTGATAAAAGCCGAGGCTTGTGCTGAGAATCTAGAGAAAAATTGCGCAGTGTGATAACATCACTTAGAAATGGAAAGATCTGATGATCTCAGAAAAATAACGGGAGTGAGTGGTAAATGCGCGGGTGAAGCCTATGTACAAAATTGCGTTAATTCGGTGATGTCCACAGCTGTGCCTCATGTGGTAAACCCTAGTATCTGATAGGACTGACTCAGTAACAGTCTCTATGACGTTCGGCATGGCAGGAAAGTTCACCTGTAACTTATTTCTCTGAGCATAACGACAGGTGTTCCAGCTGGTGAATGTTGGCGTGGGTCTAAAGTATTCTGAGACAATGAATGGGAACCAACGTCTAGCTGAGATCGATAAAGTTCAAATGTAAAATGTGTGCGGCGACTGGTTATAGGAGCCTGGTATTCAAGAACGGGAATTAAGAAATCTTACCCCACAGAGGATCAGAGGCAGAGTTTAGTGGATAACTTCTTGACATGCCTTATTCGGTTGACGCAAATGTCTATAATGGACGAGTTCGAGATCGACAAAACGATTAAACTCCTGCTTTCCCTGATTTAATAAACTTCCCCCAACGCTTCAAAACACAATAAGTTGCAGCCTTGTGTGACTAGAGCATAATTTTGTGTATAAGTTCTGCGGATTTGTGTGCGATGAATAATAAAGCGAACGAATGAAATTCACGAGAGAAGATGCTGAGTGTCACCTTTCTAGAGACACACGTCTAAAAGAATACGATTAAAATCAAATTAGAATTCGCGTTTCGAAAGAAAATGACCGAAATATGTGAAATTGTTTTATTAAAATGAATAATTTTAGAATCACCAAAATATCTTTCGTATCATTTTTCACATCAAAATATCGTATGCGGCGGTTTAAAGTTGTAAGAGAAATAATCGAACAACATTACAATGATAGTATTTGGTGCTTTCTTGACTTTAAAAGATAATTTTTAAGTAAAAAAATGTTTTTTTAGCCCAGTACGCCGACGCTATCCGCTTTTAAAAAAAAATTTGATTTGGAAACCCGTGAGAACGATCACTCTCTCCACATTTTATTTTATGCCTAATAAGTCGAATTATATCAGCTATGTTGTAAGCAATTGACTATTACGAATTGAAAATCGCCCAAGATATTTTCAAATAGTATACAGATCTGTTTAAATTGTGGAAATTTGAGATGTAATAATCAATGCTTAGTCAATGTTTCTAAAAAGACCGAAAAAAATGAAATTCACTGCCCGTTTTCGCAGCTCTAAAAAGAATTATATTTGGCAGCTCAGCGGCTATAACGCGACACACGTCCGCTGTGCTGCACAACGTTATTCTCGTGCGTCGAGGTGTGAAAATAATACTCGCTTGTTGATGTATAGAAAATTGAGAGCGAGGAATGTATTTACACGAGGCAGGCGCCACACTGTCTGTTGGGCTGTCTGGGGGGTTTTAAGCATACGGTGTTCCGGGAGCGCGCGACACTACAGCCTGGCGTCCTAGTGTATTATGCTTCTCAATGAGCAGGAAATTCGGGTGAAAAGCTTTAAAAATTATCTCGCGTGCCTTAAACACAGGATAATGCCAGTTTTATGTGACTGGGCAAGATTATGTCACTAGATTTTATAATGGATGTCTCCCAGCCCAGTTGGTATGGCTCTCATATAGCCGAAAACTACCAAATTAATGTGTTATTAAAGCAGCGCGAAAGCGAAATCCAGGGCCCCATTGTGTTACTCTAACGAATCACTCTTTCCACCCGCATCGAGACTGTCGCTCCTTGCACTCCGTTCGTTCGTGCCGGCATAAGATTCTACTAATTCTCCTTGAAGTGGGCCAAGGAGATAAAGGTCAAATATCTAACACCAAAAATGTAAACTATTCGCATTTACGTGTATTATAACCACCATACTATGCCCACTGCCAATGACTCGGCTAAAATGCGTGCAGTTTGTTTCGCAGGTGGCAAATGAGGCTACGGTGAAAATCGCGTATTGCACACAAACTCAAAGACTCGTAGATGTCTACGTTCAGAGCGGAGATCGTGGTTGAGCGGCCGACTATTGCAGTGACGAGCAAAAACCATACTAGTCCGACACAACTCATTTTACGCGTGCGGAGTTTTAAGTGCGTGTTTAGGAGGTATGAGTATACCGTGCGTGGAGCGTGGGTGCGGCGGATGGGGGAATCGGCACACGCAGATGTGTAGATTATCACGTTAATATGCAAAAATAGATGTCCTTTATATAACCTATATATAATATATATATCATATCTACTATATTATCTATACTATCAAAAAGGGAACACTGAGTTTTTTCTGGTCAGCTATGTTTCTTTCTGATCTGCTCCGCATGATTTGAAATTGCTTGATTCTGTAACGATGCATTAATAACTCATAGAGTAAATATTGGCGACTTTTTCAAGCGAATGAAAAACGATAAGTTGAATTGAAAGGCCGTTTATTTAACACTGTGTACGCGATACCATACCGGTAAATCGGACCGACGTCACTACCAAAGTAGTACGTGTTTGTTGACCAGCTTGCGCTGTGGAGCTATGTTCTCTGATGCTGCTGCATGATTTTGAAATTGCTTTGACTGTAAACGATGCATTACCAGACTCATAGAGTATATATTGGCCCACTTTTTTGCAAATGGATGAAGCAGAATAAAAGTTGAATTTGAAAGCGTTTTATTAACAACTGGCTTAAAAATAGCATACTGGTGTATCGAAGCGACTACCATTAACCGAATGTAGTACGCGTTGGTTGCCAGCTTGCGCTGTCCGCGCAGTGGTTAGTAACGCTTGCAAGTGTGTCTATGCGTTATAGGGGTCGGCAGTTCGAAAGTCGACAGCCGCGGACAAAATAAAAAAAACATTCATTTCTCGCCAGGCGCCGCAACTCTCTTTCTTTCATCCTAAGATCTAATTCATAATTTAAAATATATTTAACTTTGCAAAGTATACTATCAAAAGGGAAACAGCGAATTTTTATTAGGCTAAGTGTATTTTTAAGTTAAGGAATTCCCCTCATGGGACTCCCTGGGATATCCAAAATCCATAACAATGGGCTCTTCAGCGACAATGTGCCTCACCACATCTTTCAGTTCGGTTGAGTTTGACGCCGAAACTTTGCAGCTGAGTTTAATTACAAGTTAAATATTAACGTTTAATCCTCCTGCACTTAAGGTAGATTTTTCCGAAATATCAATATGCCCTGTTTCTTGATAACAATTTAATAGTTCGTAGGCCCTACACAACACGTGACCATATTTGCCCAGTCAATAAATGGCATTATTCCTGCCGATTGTCCCAATTTCTGCATGAATTATGTATTGTTGGCAAAACAGTAACCCCCAGACAGCCACAGACAGTGATTATCAACTGCTGACAGAAAGCTCCTGAATTATTAACTGCTGACCAAACAAACTGCTGATATATGGGAACACTTCAATTCTATATCAATTCTTACAAACTGCTTGATTATCACATTCGACAATATTAGGCTCGGATACCATAAAAATAAATAAACGGTTGTTTACGGTTCCATTCAATCAAATTTTTAAAGGGTGGGCGTCGGTATAAAAAAACTATTGCTTTTCCCTTAAAATTTCGCATTCTTAACGAGAGCGTCAAAACGCACCAAGAACCCTCCATCAATTTAGCTGGTCTCCTCATTTTCTAAGCACAATTATAAACCGCCGAGTCTTTGTGATGGAAAATGGATAGAAAGGATATTTTATTTAATTTCTAATAAACTAATTTCGTATTCTCTCGACATTTATTTACTGATCTTGGTCTAAGAATAGTCACAGTTTTTATTATTCTTTTTACACAACCTGCAAAAATTTGAGTCGGCACTTCTTTTTGAGGTTTTGGTGCGCTCGACTCTAACTGTCACGAAGCTGTCCATTTCCCTGTGATTTCTTGAATTCCCTTTAATACGCAGCCTGTACACACACAAACTTACTCTTAAACTTGGTCCCCCATCATCGTGTCCGTCAACCGGAGACCCTTTTAGACCCCCACCCAACATCACAGTGGACACACAGTTGTCGAGTTCCAGACCTGCCATGCAGACGTCATCAGAACGTCGTCACTCGCAGAGCCGGGGCGTACCGGGTAGGCCAGCGGCAGCAACTTTTGCACAGGAAACCCCGTATTCATCCCAACAGCGCCGCCGGCCCGAAGCGGGACGCCCGCCAGGTACGCGCGCTTCACTCAATCCGTGAACTTCACATCCGTCTTCCATGTTCAATATAAAAGAAACTTCTGCAATTTTCCGATGCCGCCTTTGCTTATGCAATCGAACAAATAACAAATGCGCCAACGAAAGATTTTCAATCAGACTACCATAGGCTTGGACTGTAGCCTACACTCTTGTCTTCTCCCTCATTGGATGCTCTATGTTGCCCTAGAGAGCTAACCACGGGCGATTGTTCATTCGGTCACACACAGAAGGAAACAAAACTAGTTTTACAAAGAAGCCCTTGATCGCTTAGGTGAGCGCTACAACACTAATAAATCATTCATCGAATTCCCATCCGTCGCGAAGGATCAGTTTCAGTTACTCATGTCGCGCAGACAGTTAGGCAATTGCATGAAACTAAGAAGGACGTGTCGCGATAAAATCTTTCCGCTCCTGAAAACTCATACTCTAAATATCTGACATTAACAACTTATAGATTAATCTACACTTGTCGAAAACAAATCTAAATATTCGAGAATGACTGCCTGAATGATACTCGACCCTTAAAACTTTAAAGCAATGCTACGAGCAGCATCCACATAGCGCCATCCAACGAGTGACGCTTCAAAACTTAAGCACTCAATGGTGCAGAGGATCGCTTTATCTGATTGCCTTATGTACATCAGGACTGACTCATTGATTGCATTAAGTAAGGGCAATAGGACCGCATTTTCATCGAGCTTGCGCGCTCGCCACGTCGGCGCGCACCCCCGCGACTCCGGCGGACGTGGCGCAAACCAGCGGCCATCAGGACACAAGCCCACCGACCAGTGGGGGGGCCGGCCGGCCCACCGTCTCACCGGCGCCGATCTTCGATTGCTTAATGCGAAGCCATCGGGTGACCTGGATGCATCGGAACTTGCTTACCCGATCAGTCGATATGCGAAAAGCATTACACGATCTATATAGCTCATCCTCTGCACCAATTAGAGCGCTTGATAAGCAGTCCATCATGATCGCACTCCTGATCAGTCCTATATCAGACGACGATGCTTAGTTCATACCGGAGTCGCACCGAAATCACCGGTGTGCCATCTCAGGGAACACATCCGCTGATAAACGCATTTGAAGCAATCTATGATCGCTTAACAATCGGTGTTACTCTAAAAATGGTTTTGACTTCTCGCCTAAACTGTATTAATAGATATCAGACTTGTGTCTTATATATCGTGATTAAAACAGATAAAACATCTAGGTGTAATCTGCTTTTCAATATTTGCGTCTGTAACTAACTCAATTCCCAAACATATAGTGTAGGTCTATGTCTAATATATAATATAATTTAAATAATTAATTATTAATTATTAGGTCTAGAGTATCTTATTTATTTAATGTTGAAGTTACAATTTCTCTAAGGCATATTGAAAAGAATCGCATGGCTACCTGTTATCCTCGTAGTCTCGAGACTATTAAGGTAGGCTACCGTAACCGTAGTGCGTGTATTTTTTTTCTAGGTCAATCAAGAACATGGTGCTGTAGTGAGACCGCTGGCTAAATTTAGTGAGCTTGTTTCGTTGATTTGCTATAAGTATATTAATTATAAACAATGACGCTGTTATTAGAGATTATATGCTTATAAACTAGAAATAGTGATACATGATATCAGGAGTACATAATAGGAGAGTATATAGGGGGATATAACGCTATTATGTTACTCCTGATGATATATACAGAGATGCTACAGGCCGGCTTGCTAAGGTTACCTAATACGCTATAAAGAGCTTAAGCTTTCCCCCGCCCTTCCCCTTTCACCGGCTTTAAGCTTTC
>NW_014577084.1:685771-689263 GCF_000485595.1 Priapulus caudatus
TATACTATATATATATATATATATATATATATACTATATACTATATATATATATATATATATATATATATATATATATATATATATATATATATATATATATATATATATATATATATATATATATATATATATATATATATATATATATATATATATATATATATATATATATATATATATATATATATATATATATGTGTAATTATTTAATTACTTATTTATTTATTCATTTATTTACTTGTATTTCTTTATATGTATGCACGTGCATAACTGTGTGCGTGCATGTGTGTTATGTAACTAGACCTCTATTTCACCTCTGCCTATATACCAATGAACGCATGCATATTATATATATCGCTCTCTTTTTCTCGCCATCTCTCTCGCTCTCTTTTCTCCCCCCTCCCCTTGTCATTTCCCTGTGTCTCTGTCTTGCGTCCTTTCTCCTTTCCTCTTTAATCTTCGTCCCTGCATGTACTGCACTCGCTCTCTACTCCTCTTTCCTACGTACATATGTGGGGTATTCCCGGTACATCGTACTGTACGCATATGGGCGCATGTCAAATCTAACCTGCTTTTATTCCCTGTGAACGTGAATATAGATCCTCTTATGTGTCGCTCCTGAGCAGAACGGTTCACACAACATTAGGTTAGTACTCTACAGTGTGCTTGAGGAATTAGTAATTCGGACCATTCAACAAAACATAGGATTAAAATGCCGCTAGCCGTGTGCGCGTGTCTGTGACGAACACTGACGTCACCGTTGATCACGTCTATTGTTAATCAAAACTGTAATGCCGGATTTCACTCTCATTACTGTATTTGCTCATCGACGATTACGTGTATCGTAAGTTACTGTTATAAACGAAAGCCCACGTAGTCGACGGCCCTCGGGAGTAATAAATGCCTATTTCAACCCAAAATATTTCTGCAAAAAGGCAGCGTGGCAGACTAAAGGCAAGTCGTATTATAATAATGGTGTTAATTTCCGTGGCTTTTACTTTGTATAGTAAGTGCACACAGTCGAGCTTACAGAGGTTTAAATAAGGTCAAGCATGTATTTGTATTCAATTCCAACAACTATATTATTAAAAAAAACGTTACATTACGTATTCCGTGTTAATCATTTTTAAAGCCTGTGTTATGCGCATATTTGCGATGAACTACTGGCTATGTAATTTACTACTCCGCATATACTTGCATCAGAATACATGGGTGTAATTATATCCATCTATAACCCTGCGCCTTTATGTCTCCGTACAGTGTACCCTCTCTCAAAGACGACGTGGATAATGGAGAGACACGTGAGCATTATGCTGCCAGACGGCATTAATTTGACGTGATTATTTAGAGTAGCCGAGCAGCATAAGTCCGGCAATTCCTTTACGGGACCACAATAAACACACGGCCGTAATCACGTGCACGATCACTGCCAGAAGACAAAAGATTCTGACATTTCGTGTGCTCGCGCGCTTTGCTGGCGCGTGAGGAGGGAAAACGAGTGATACGAGGACAGAAATCGGGCAATAGGGCGCTGTAGCCCCAGTATCCAGCCGTTCCCCTTGCATGCGCCTGTCAGTTTAGATGTGAAAGCTTTTCACACGAGGTTTTGAAAAACCTGATTGCAACGTTTCGTGTATCTGCAACTAGATTCTATTACATTTCCGTTCGAAGCACTCGTTTCATTCATTTGTATTGTTCCTAAAGATTAACCTAATACACGACGAATAACATTAAAGTGTAAAAATAATTATGATTACTTATTTATTACACGTTTATGTTTATGTGTTATAATTATATATTATTTTAATAACTTGTTTAGTATACCATTGAGTCATTTGACAGCTTAATATATAGAGTGCGAGTCCTTGTCTAATAATACCAATTTACAATGAACAATATTTGTATCCTATCATAGATTTAAAAAAAAACAATAATCACGCGCAATGTGACGATAATCCGATAAACAACATGCCTCGCTAGACAGCGGATGCTCTATAATAGTCTAACTAACGGAGGCGCCGCTGCTAAACGAATCTATGCGCTGCGAGTGTTTTCTTTTTTCTTTTTTGCATGCTGCCAACGAGGCGTACAATCCGAGCTCGTTACGTGAGGTGCGGGGGTGGGAGCAATCAAGTGAGCCGATAAGAGGCTTCTGTTGACCGGTCGCGTAACCGGAGCTGCCGCGGCTGCAGCGGGACAGCGGGCGCAGGCGTCGCGGCTCCTTTAAGAGATGCAACGTGCGAACATGCTTGCGAAAATAACCGAGAAATCGGCCGTTAATCAAGAGAAAATAAACAGCGCGCTTCGATGGAGGAATGTGTTGCGACAACACGCGATCACCATATGTCCGACGATGCCTGAAGGAGCGGACAGGTTGTCCGCAATTGTCCGCAAGTGTCCTTCCTTCAGAACTGCGACGCGACTAGGAGTTCTCCGTCAACGAGGCCTTCCGTAGCTAAGCGTTTAATCTGTGTATCAGCAGCGCCTGCGTAGCATTGATAAAGACCGCTTGTTGAATAGGAAACCGAAACAACAAAATAACGCGAAACCTCATTGACGTCATTACGCATTCACGTATCATTCTCTATAATGACCAGTTCACTTTTAGCGACACTGTCAAGCAATGATCTCGAGTACGTTACCAATAGCAGTTATGCTCTTACTGCAGTTATGCGAGTACGTTAATGCTTTCCTGATTACATACTCCCCACGTAATCTATATAATTCTGTACGAGTGCGGAATTCTGGTTGCGAAAATCACACGGAGCGGTGTCCCTACAGTCCTAACTAAACATTCGAATTCGCCTATGCCTGATTTTCTATTATTGTTCACGCGTTTATATATAATGTTTAATTTTGATAGATGTATATCAATGCTGTATTTCTAAAGACGAATGAATTCACCCGTTTCGCAGATTGGCAGCCGGCTACGCGACACATCCCGCTGTGGCTGCCACGTATATCGCTGTGTGAATATACTCGCTCTGTTGATGTATAGAACATTGCGGAGGGATTTACGAGAGGAAAAGCGCGCAAACGTGCCGCGCCTGCTGGCGGTCTGTTGCTCTACGAAAATTTAATTACTCCCTTAAACAAATTTTAATATGAGGCCAGCCTATTTCAGTACAGGCGAGCTCGCCATTGTGTTTACTGTAATCACTCTTTCACCGGCGATGTCGCGCCGCGCTGCGCATCTATTCTCCAAATGTAAACATATTCGCAGTAATTAACCATACATGCCATAGGTTCGTCAGGGAGCTCAATGAGCTAGTGAAAATGCGTATGCACCAAGCTTGATTCTCCATGCGGGCGACAGCAAAAACCATACTCTCGAAAACTTCGTTAAGGGTGTAGAGTGTAACCTCGTGAAGTGCGCCCATGGGGATCGGCACACGCAGATGTGTAGTTATCACGTTAATATGCAAAATAGATGTCCTTATATATATATATATATATATATATATATATATATATATACTATATAAGTAAA
>NW_014577084.1:690134-700386 GCF_000485595.1 Priapulus caudatus
TGGCAAAACATGTTAAACCCCCAGACAGCCCCAGAGACAGTGATTATCAACTGCTGACCAGAAAGCTCCTGAAATTATTAACTGCTGACCAAACAAACTGCTGATATTGGGGATTTCAATTCTAATATCAATTCTTACAAACTGCTGATATAATTCGATATTAGGCATAAAATAAAATAAACGTCTGTTTACGGTTCCAAATCAAATTTTTTAAAGGGTAGGTCGGTAGGTAAAATTTCTTAAGTTAAATAAGTCAAAAACACCAAAACTATCATTTAATGTGTTCATTTTCTACAACTTTAAACCCCGATACATATTTTGATGGAAAAATGATAGAAAGATATTTTATTCTAATTTCTATAAACTAATTTCTATTTCTCGACTTTATTTATGATCTTGGTCTAAAATAAATCAATTTAATATTCTTTTTACAACAATGCTAAAAAATTTGAGTCGGCACTTTTTTGGAAGGGTTTGTCGGACTCGACTCTAACTGTCAACGAAGCTGTCCATTTCCCTGTGGATTTCTTGAATTCCCTTAATACCGCAGGCCTACCACCACACAAACTTACTCTTAAACTTGGTTCCCCCATCATTGTCCTCAGATCTTTAGACCCACCCAACATCACCAGTGGAACACGTTGTCGAGTTACAGCCTGCCATGCCAACGTCATAGACGTCGTCATCCTACATAGACCAGCAACTGGCAAAACCGTATTCATACCACGCATACCACTCATCCCTTCAACATCAGATCTTCCATTTCAATATAAAAGACTGCAATTTCCGATCCGCCTTTGCTATGCAATGACAATAAACAAAGCCCAACGACAGATTTTCACTACCATAGGCTTGGACCTGACCACACCTGTCTTCTCCCATGGCATGCTCTATGTTGCCCTCTCACGAGTAGGCAAACCCACGGCGATGTTCATTCACACACAGGACAGGAAAACCAAAAACATAGTTTACAAAGAAGCCCTTGATCCTTAGGTGAGCTACAACACTAATACAATCATTCATGAATTCCCACCGTCCGAAGGATCAGTTTCAGTTACTCATGTCCCAGACAGTTAGGCAATTGCATGAAACTAAGAAGGACGTTCGCGATAAAATCTCCGCCCCCGAAAACCATATCCAAACTGCTGACAAACAACTCATAGAAACTATCACTGAAAACTAAATCTAAATATTCGAGAATGACTCTGCAATGGTACTAGACTCAAAATCCATAGACTTCACATACACGTACTTGATGCAGAAATACTCACCACCCTCGCAGTGGACAAAGAACATTAATACCCAGGATAATATTAGCTCCATCCGATGCCAAGCTATCATTTACACTTCAACGCCGCGAGTTCCCTATTCGCTTGGCTTACTGCATCACCATCAATAAAGCGCAAGGTCAAACTTTCAAGAAGCTGGGCATTTTCCTCCCAAAACCCGTCTTCTCTCATGGCCAACTTTACGTTGACTTCTTACGTGCTAAATCTTTCGCTGAGATAAAGCTTCAACTGGAAACTACTCACAACCAAACTCAAGGGAAATCAGACTCTGTTTACAACACTATCAACGTTGTATACCATGAAGTTCTGTAATTTAGTGTCCATCACCTGTAAATCTCATCAAATAAACTTTCGTATTATATTTTACTAGCCAGCTAAACCATGCATCTCTACATTCACAGCATATGCCCGCACCCGTGAGCATCACTACCATTGACTTTCACTACCATAGGATTGGGCCTGACCACACCTGTCTTCTTCCATGGCATGCTCTATGTTGCCCTCTTACAAGTAGGCAAACCCAGGGCGATGTACATTCACACACAGCACACGAAGACCAAAAATATACTTTACAAAGAAGCCCTTGATCCTTAGGTGAGCTACAACACTAATACACTCATTCATGAATTCCCACCGTCCGAAGAACGGGTACTTTGCTAGTATATATATATATATATATATATATATATATATATATATATATAGCATCATATATAGCAGCATGGCAGTGTCAGTGCAGACACGTTGCCATGGTTTCACTGTGTAGGGTATCCCGCTGATATTTCGAAGCTCTACACGGCAGCGTTTCGCGCCGGTCCTCAGCTTTTTCTACATCTGTAAAAAGGAGATGTGCGACTTTAAGAGTATTACGATGGGGACCATTTGAAAAACCCGGCGGATCTGTGTCAGATAAGCTTTCGTGTTACATTTGAACACGGCAAATAAATGAACGGAAGCGAATGGGGTGTGATTTTAACGCGGCAGGGTATTTTCGGTAAGCCTTGGGTGTTTCCGTTGCAACGATATCTTAAGCTGCCTATAGTGAAAAACGGTCAGAATCGTAAAGTTCGAATGACGAGCATGTATAATGGTGGCTCATTGTAAATTAGTGGTATAGCTGGAGGCAATTCCAAGTCACTGCTCTTTGTTGCCCCTCACGTTGGATATTATTAATGTGCCCATGTTGGCAAGGGTAGATGTTTTACGAGCCCCTGTTCAGTTTTATCTGCGGAATTTCGGAATTCACTCCCCTCCCCCCGTTACCTTCTGAATGATATTAACATTCGGTGAAACCTTGACTACACCCAATATCTTCAATAGCCTTGACGTCGATGTCTAATCCATCTCATGATGACAGCGAGTGCACGTATGGTATTTCAATAAGCGCGTGCCGATGATGAATAAAATTAAACATTGTAATCCCACAATATACGCGACGGTAGACAACGGCTTCTTCTCGCCACCAACTGCGTGCATGCAGACGATTATAGAGTTAATCTGTCAGGATCCCTCCCCCCAGGTACCGACAGGTTTAATTGCTGACCGAATTGAAACGTTTAGAATCGGAAAGTCGTAATAGCGTGCAGGAAATAGTGAATAACCGCAGCAAGTAAATATAATTGCTAGAAATTCTAATGCATCGCGCTCCGGGGAGTTAGCATTACAATACAATGCAATGCACCAGTTCTGCGGCTAGCTCAATCCCGTTCTGCCTGCTGCTAACAGGAACCCTGCCACTGACGCGGACGAAGCAACGCTACACTGTGGAACAAAGCACGATGGACTTGCCAAACCTGTCCAGTACATTCATTACTTTCTCTGATGTTTGTTGTCAAGCGGCTCTCAGAAGCTGTGTACACACATGTGTCTGTGTACAAGTAACGATGGCCTCTTATTGCCACGGTGTGAGCGTATGCCCGGTTCGTGTGCATGGGACGCGGTCATCTTCTTACAGCATTGAGAATTTCCGATGTGGTCACCAGAGTTTATGAATGGTATTTTGATAGAGCCCCCACAGAACCTACCACTACTTAATTTACTAAGCGTAGTATAGTAAAGTGAACAAGTTTCAAAATAAAATCAGATTGCGGTGGGCACACCTGACCGCAAATAAATAGAAAAACGTGAATTGCACGGTCGAAATGAAAAAATCCATTGTCCCACGACACAATGGCAGGGAATTTCAAACTTGTTCACTGTATTCCAGATAGTGATGTGTGGACGAATCCAATGACAGGATGTCCGAACCTGGAATGTCATTGTGAATTACCGCTAATGGCAGGTCCTAGTAGTGGTCAAACTGCTTTTGCCTATTTGATATGGTCATTCATGAATACTGGACACGGTGGAAGAGGTCAGTCGCCCAGGTCATGATACTGTGCGCTGTAAAGTGCCAGGCCTCAGCTTTGGCATAGAGAGTGGGAGAAGCGTATGCGAGTATATTTGAACACGAGGGAAACTATTACCACTTGCTAGCTTTTATAGACTAAAATTGTTATTGAATTATACTGACTAAATTAGCTGACCTGCTTCCAGGCGTATACGCAACCTATAGCCAATAATGAAAAGACGATCGGTAGTCACAGGCGTTTCCGTGAGGGTATATCGACACCTGTTGTTCCTCCCAATATTTATAATTTCATTAATGGATTTTCTTCAGATTTCTGCGTATACGGTCGGTTAAGTATAGTGTTGATTATATATATAAATAAGTAGTTGTTTGCTGTTATTAGTAATAGTTGAAGCATTTGATTAGGATTCAAATAGAGTAAACACAAACGTATGTAAAACTCGTATAGCTGTTAGGGACAGCTTGGTAAAGCCACAGTAATTCCTACCACATTCCGTGACCATTAAATTAGCAGCAATGTCGCAGTGTTTAGCAACATTTTTAACATATTTCGGCCATAAAACAAATAAGATCAAAATCGCCATCGCCGTTAGGCACAACACTACTATAACAGTTACCACAATAGCTACATCAGTAGTCACAGCCATCGTCGCCTCGGCCACCAAGGCAAAATTCTAGACGCGACGTCTAATCTTTCTTCTCATGGAAACTATCTTTGCATGGTTCTTGCAACTCTCACCATGCAGAGTAATTTTTACGTCCCAGTTAATGTTTCCTCTACTCAAGAGTGTGTCGACGAACACGACAAAAACCATCCGAGCCAATCCGCCTAAAAAGGTGAATTTGTCCTGTCAACATCGGAACTTGGGAACATCAAAACTGTGTCTATCCGTGGTTTTTACACGAGTGGTTCGTTTACATTACGTTGGCCTCGGCGAAAGCCGGGAGAAAAAACCGACTAGAAGTTTAAAACTATTTTAAAGAATTTTAATTCGACTTCAGTAACATTTCGAAATGGACGGGTGTTGATATCAGCAGCCTAGAATTACGATCAAGGAATGTTTGTGCGGCGTTGATTCGCAGAGATGGATCTCACCCACCGCTATTATATACACTGCGATACGAGTTTTGTCTTGTTTGGTTTTACGCGCGGCTAGCGTCGCATTACTAATTAAAATTGAAACGGATACGCCTGATTTAAATAAATTGACAGATTGGTAATTACACACAGATCTTAAATCTTAGGCGCACGTTTTCTAGTGGCACCGCGCTGCATTGGCGTGTTTTGTACACGTGCGTGAGTGCTTGCGTGCGTGCGTGCGTGTGTGTTCTGTGTGTGTGTGTGTGTGTGTGTGTGTGTGTGTGTGTGTGTGTGTGTGTGTGTGTGTGTGTGTGTGTGTGTGTGTGTGTGTGTGTGTGTGTGTGTGTGTGTGTGTGTGTGTGTGAGTGAGAGAGAGTAGTGTAGTGTGTAGTGTGTGCGCGTCGCGGTCGCGTCGTGGTGTGTGTGAGGCGCGCGAGGAGTGTGTGTTGCGCGCGCGCGTGTGTTGTTTGCCAGCCAACCATTTTTCCTATAGCCAGCCGGTACACTTTTACGCCATGACGTAACATTTGATAAGTGATATTGCACGCCATAATCTTTGATATATCGCATTCTTTATATGTCTTTTAACCGCCCATTAATGATCGGTGACGTGTTCTTTCTTACTTGGACTTGACAAATGTGAAACAGTTAAAACGGCAACATTGATTTTACGTGTCGTACAGGAAGCGATACAATACTTTACTTTAGGCGCTCGTGTCCTAATATCTCAGTCTCAACTAGCTGCTTCTTGTGCGTGTCAGCTAGTACCAGTGAATCTTTGCATGTTTGTTTACGCTGCATTTAATTCAGCGCATCGAAGTAAATCGTCTCGTTGAAAGATTGCGTAATGCCCTAGACCCTGCCCCGTCTGCTCTCTCTCTCTCTCTCTCTCTCTCGTCTCTCTCTCTCTCTCTCTCTCTCTCTCTCTCTCTCTCTCTCTCTCTCTCTCTCTCTCTCTCTCTCTCTCTCTCTCTCTCTCTCTCTCTCTCTCTCTCTCTCTCTCTTCTCTCTATCCCTCTCTCTCTCTCTCTCCCTCTCTCTCTCTCTCTCTCTCTCTCGCGCTCTCTTTCGCTCTCTGTTTCCCCCTCCCCATCCTTGTTCTCTGAGTCCCTCTCGGGACACTCCCCCAGATTAACATATTGATTTGGAATATAAAATGACTAGTTTATATAGTGAGTCAAAACGCGAGGTCAAGGGAAAGGTGAAGGTCACACGCAAAACATCGAAAGTTAGCTGTTATTCCTCTGACAAAACACTAGTCTCTCGCACGAGGACGAAGGAAAAGGCGCGAAGAACATTTCACACAGCTAACAAATCCCTGTGATATGCGGACTTTAGCTTTACAAATCTGGCTGAAGGTTCACACGATCGTATGGCTGGCTACGTGTTAGTCTTGCTATTACCGGTGCTGTTTTCCAATCGAATTTGAGAAACCTGGCAAAAGATGCATACAGCTCTTCCTTTGAATGCAATCTGGAGAGTGGCGCAAGCCACTGGTAAGTACACTTACAGTTCGGTAATAGCACAGCTGCTGGTGTGAAAAAGATCACACCAATTTACTTTTCTCCTCCGTTTACTTCTCTATCACGTGTGGATTTTCTCTGCTATGTTTTATGTCCCGACAATGAGTCGCCGAACATAAGGTTGCACGGCGGCGTGACATCTCCACGGTCAGGATAACCCTCGGATGGATATCGCCTGCATGAAGCTAATTTGTCGTGTTAAACGTCAAGCGATATAACGTGATATAACATTGTGTATATTATGTACATTATCGTTATTATTACATGTGGCGAAAATGGCGGTAACATTATGATTCGTGTAATTAAGTTTGTTAGCAGCCGCGGTCTCGGTCAAAATGAAGGCAAGCCACATAACTGGGATTTATTGTGCGTGTAATTAAGCCGCGTGTGTACCTCTACAAGCAGATGTGGCTGCCGTAGCTCTGGAGTAGCATTGGAGCATGAATTTTCGTTTTACACCGACCTTCATAATTTATCTCATGTTCCGCCGCGCAGACGTCACCAACCAAAGACATTAAACGTGATATATATTAATATCTATTGTGACAGAAATTAATCAACGCATCTCCCATTTGCATGCCATATTACCATTTAACGTTTATACCGGTTTCGCATGAATAGCTTATTAAATAATTACTATAATAATACGACAATTTTAAGATTGGGAAACGAGGGCATTAAATTATTTTAAAACTGATAAAACATTATATATATTGTGAATGCGTAGACAGTGCGGCCAGCATGTGTAGATTTTATACAGTACCTGCCGTCGGCCATGCTCGGATTCTTGATCGTAAAGGATGGGCTAGTGATTGTAAACTATGACTTGTTTTGTCCAAGGTCAGCGGCGGGGTTCAACAGTCAGTGCTTGTGTTGCATGTGGTCGGCGGTGTTTGAAGGGGCAGCGTAACACGCCACACACGCCCACGCTGAAAGGACGTGTCCTCTACATCTTACAGCAATTTTTATCTGCAGACATTATATCGAGCACGCCTATAATAGTACCTGTAATTAGTACTTAGGCCACCTCCACTACCCCCTCTCCTCCCCTCCCCTCCCACTCCTATCCTCTCCACCCCGTCTCCTCGCCTTCCCTTCCCTCCTCTCCCCTCCAACCTTTACTAGTCCATCGTACTCCGCCTGTCCGTTCCTGTCCTTGATTTTTTCCTGTTCTGCCTGTTAGGTTTATTCGATTTATAGTAGTATTCCGAAATCTCTAAATTATGAGAATTTTTTTGCGTCATATATTTTCCTGTCGGCAATGTTTGTACGCTACTAAAAAAATAATAAACAATCTGTGCCAACTCTTCGTGATGAATATCACTGTGGTGCATGCAGCATAGCACGATCCCGTCGAGACACGCCGCCTCATAATGTTGGAACGGAATTATAATCCGCTTCGACATAAGAAAGCCTAACTGTGTAAACCCCCGTGTGCTAGCTAGTCTACATCTCGCGAAGGCACCTGGATTACGTCGTTAGCACGTAAATCACGTTCGTCATTATAAGGCGCAGACTACCTCATCGTTTGCATTCTAGTCGCATGCTCGGTACCGTTGGAGAGCAATCTGCACATGCGCCTGTCTACAGCTCCATGCATACGTCTACAGCTCTGCGAAAGGCAGCTCTGGTGGTGAGAGAGTTCATGCAAAACGCGTGAGCAACAGGCGCGGCGTCTGCGATAGCAAAACAACTGCGTTCCGTGAAATGAACGAGGTGTATGACCGTTCTTGTCTGCGAGCTTATGACTATAACTATAAGCTGTTAAGACAACATGCGGAGCGTTTGGCAGCCTTTTGTATATTTAGCAACCACTTGCGGACCAAAAAGCAATGCCCGTAGCGTTTACGCGTAAAGCAACAGCCGGCTGCAGTTATGTTGGCGCTGCGACCCGGGTACGTCTTAAAAGAACTTGTTCAGGCAGTTGTGTTTACACGCAGACACAACGGGCTTGTATGCTTAGTCCGGCCTTTATTAGCGCAGTGGTAAGAATTCCGCTAAATGACACGTCTGAACATCGTCAGCGTTTTTGACGACACTTGAGACAGGTTTTAATTATCGCGTTACATGTTCGACGATCCTGTTTGTTCAGTATTTTGGCATTCTACTTCTCACGTTCTTCGCTATCTGTTTTTTAGAAGTATATCGCCTCTCTGCCGGCTCTTGGGTGTCATGACGTTTCTATCTAAGTCTAGTTGCCCTTTTAAATGTAAACAAACTAGTAAAGCTCGTACGCAAATCAACTTAAACACTGCGTTTATTGACCGATCTCATGTATAGGTTATTACCTGGAAAAGTTCATCTACATGAGGAAATGCAGCATCAATACGAGTAATCATTGTTCCTTAACAATGCCATGCTAAAAGCGATTCGCTAGAAGCGATTCGCATTTATTTATTTCGACAACATACCCACAGATAATACAAAGAGTCTATAATAGGGAGTCTCAAGAGATTCTTGATAATACCAAGGTATACATAACAATGAATTGTGTTTAAATTCAATTAACTTTACGCAGTGTATGTTTTTATCCGTCGGGATGAACTTGCGCTCTTGCGCGTTATTGAAGGATTATCGGCCATGACATTCTGAGTGTATCCAATCCATTTCTTTCCGATTACTGCTAAGACTAGTAAAATCTGCGCAAATTGAATTCTTGGTTAGGAAGGAGCGTGAACAGCAATGGCATCTGAAATAGGATTGCTGATGTCAACGGTGATATATATATATACGTAGCTAGTATTGGTAAGTGTGTGTGTTTAAATCATGGCGGTCTATCCCAGCTTTACTGTCGCCGTTCAACTGGCGCAAGCCTGCAGTCGTGCATGAGACAGGTTCGTACAATTGATCAGAAAAGCAGCAACGGCGGGGAGTGTACAACGAGTATGACCGCATATATATACCGCATGTACCCTGAGTTATTCACGTTTCCTTTGCATAATGACTTTTATAATCCAACACTAAGATGCCACTGACATCATTGTATAGTGTAAATATCAATTACTCCTGTTACGGAGTAAAGACCAGACAGAGAAATTGCTAGGGGAAGGGGATGGGGGATAAGCGCTATTTAACGAATTTATAAACTATGTCGCAGGAAGTTATTCTATGCACATATTTCTATTTCACTATTTAATTGCACATCAGATCGCTTGCGGCGCATTCATTCGCACTGGCAGTTTTCGGTGAATACGAAGGTTCTAAAACATTTTATTGTTACTCTAGACAATTGCTGTTACTCAAGCAATAACGGTAGGTGTCATGAAAGTGGTGAAAACACTGGAAAACTCTCGCAATGGTTACTTTAATATGCATGCGTGGGGGGAATACAGTGCGCGGATTCTGATAAACTTATTGGTTGAGAGAATGTTAAAAGCGGGTACTGGTATGATGTTTGCTCATTCGCCCCCTAGCTTCTACGACACGTCGGAATCAAGCATACTATAGGAGTGCTAATTCTACTACTATATGCGTAGGCCTACGCTCAGAACAAAATAGCATTCTATAGCACGGGATGCACGTCGGCGACGTTACTATGCGGCTGAACGATTGATCATGAGATGAGCTCAGCTCTCGCGCCGCACTCGCGCGTGCCCATCTGTTCACTGCGAACGCGCGCACAATGTAAAGCGCTGTTGCGATTTTACAAAGCGCTTACTCTCCGCACGACCGCTCCTCGCCCACTCTCCTCGGCCACGTATAGCCGCGCTACCGTGGCTCTTTATAAACCGCGATGGCATATAACTGCATGGCGAGATGGAACCCCGCGGGGCTGCCATTCCCGCATTGTGTCGTACCCTCTCTCGCCTCCCGGGAAAGAAAACTGTCGCCGCGCATAGGGCGGCCTGTGCCTTTTACCAGACACAGTATCACAATTGAACTTGCGCACAGACTTATTTTCTGCTCGGTCAGGCGTGAAACGTTTCAATTTAAACGATAAAGAATTCGACATGGACCGGACTATATATAGCTGTATATATATATATATATATATATATATATATATATA
>NW_014577084.1:701902-718086 GCF_000485595.1 Priapulus caudatus
CTCTCTCTCTCTCTCTCTCTCTCTCTCTCTCTCTCTCTCTCTCTCTCTCTCTCTCTCTCTCTCTCTCTCTCTCTCTCTCTCTCTCTCTCTCTCTCTCTCTCTCTCTCTCTCTCTCTCTCTCTCTCTCTCTCTCTCTCTCACTTCTGCACTCGCCCTCCCGAATGCTCTGCCTCTCCTACCCTCTCATCTCTCATATGTCCCACACCTTTTCTCGTTCTTACTATTTATTTTTCTCTTAACTCTCTCTCTCACTCATTCTCTTTAATTATCGTTTGTTCTCTCCCCCCATCTCTCTCTCCTCCCACTCTCATTCTCTCCCTTACCATTGATAATCTTTTTCTAACCTGATAATGATCTCTTAAGTTCAGGCTTTGCTTTAGATAAGATTGAACCGCGTTTCTTTACTCCACGTTTTTTATAAATAGCGGTGTCACCGCCATAGTATACAATTATTTCCTAAACAAATGCTCGCCTCATTTTAGCATCGTCTTCAAATTATACGTATAAATGATTTGTCTCGTCTTGTCTTAGTACCGAGGGATTCCCAGTGGCCTTCGTCGCGTGAATGGCATATACGGTGAACACCTATCGTGGGCCGGCACCGTGTTTGGGCCTTTTTGCGGCTTTGCGTGTTTGTATTGCCGCAGCGAGTGAAGCGGCTCGCTCAAATATTGGGCTCCCGTTACAGAAGCACTTTCGCGTGCTGTAACCAATACGGAACTGAGGAGCCTCTCGCAAATCTAAAGCAAACACGTGGCGAGCGTGTCTCCAGCCGGTTCGTGTAGGAATAGCAGGAAGGGCTGTTATCTCGATGCCTACATTTTACGCGTTATCTCTAGATAATTGGTCCGCGAATTCACGGTGACACTAGCAAATGTGGGGATTCGCCCAGTTCTGTTGCACGGCACCCGTCCGTACGCCAGCCAGAAAAACACAGTCGTAGAATCTTGTATATATCTATATACAAATATTTGTATCGGAAATCGTGTGACGTTACTATAGTGTCCATTCCGCGTTGTTATCTGCGTATTGTTTCTCATGTCTCTGTCGCTTTCTATGACCCACACAGAGGTACCGCATGCGGCAGGGTCGCATCCACCTAGATCTAGATGAAAGATCCTATGTGACGGATAAGGGTTCAGCCAAGGGTCTCGCGCCGGGGGACAATGCCCAATCCCGACATGCCTTCAATCGGACAGCTAGTGACAAGATACGGAGCGACAGGTCGATTCCAGACACTAGGCACCAGCTGTGAGTATACACTTGCACACATCCGCGCTGCCACGCGCCGGTGTAGTGCCTCAGTCTCTCACTCTCACACGGCACAGCCTCCTCCTCCTCCTCATCACGACCGCCTTCTCTTCTACTTCTATCGCCTCTTTCGCCTTCTCCGCCTTTCAATAAATGACGTGGTGCTTCTTCTTCCTTCTCTACCCTCTCCGCCTACCATACTCCTACCTCACCAGCCGGCGTAATGCCTCGACCATCTCCCCTCCGAGTCTCAGTCTTCTCCTTTTCCTTCTCCTACTTCTCCTCCCATTTTTCTCCTTCTCCTGCTCCACCTCCTGCTCTTCCTCCTCCTCCCTTTCCTCTTCTTCCTCAGCCTTCTCATCGTTCTCTCATCCAACACTCCCTTTCTCTCTCTTTTTTCCTCCTCCCCTTACCAGCGAATCCAAAGTCTGGTGTCGAGTCGTGTATGCGTTTTTGCTCAGTTAAAAGCTTTTTTACTGCCAGTCTCACTACCCAGTATAGGTCTATTTCGGGGTAGGGAATTTCGTGTAGTATAGATGTAGGCATCACTCGTGTCGATTGTAGATATCCTCACCACTCCCTCGACGATTAATCATGTGTACAACATATGGAAAGTGTTTAGATCTTGAACAAAACCCCGTTATTCTTTTATTTAGGATGATATTCCCCATGGTGGTGTAGACTACGGTATATATTATATATATATTATACGGTATTTATTAGCTCTTGATATATATATAAGGAAGTTTGTCTTTATTAACTCCTGATATTATATATATATATATATATATATAATATCAGGAGTTAATAAAGACAAACTTCTGTTCTTTATTAACTCCTGATAATATATATATAAATCCATACGTGATGGATGCTGTTCCATTCCGTTGCTTGGCGTAGTCATCTACAACGGCGAAGCTAGGGATTTTCGCGTCCGTGAACTTTGACCGCCACGCTGCGCTGCACGATTTTACGGCGTACGGCTCAGACACCGCCAAAAATCGCACAAGCGAGGCTTCTCAATGCCGAAAAAAAACATGAGTGCTACATTGAAACCACGTGTTTAAAATAAAGAGGTTTAAATTAGCAATACGACAGGCACACTTTATGGGGTTCATTCGCAGCGAAGTGTCTGGCGAAGCTGTCTAAAATGAATTAGAGGGAAAATCCAAAGTGAAACAGATGGTAGTGCTATTCTATCGGTGCAGTTAGCGATATTAGCTTAGCGGAATTTGTCAGCGGTTCGACAAAAGGGGTGGCACACGATACAAATGAATTGCCCGCTTGCCTTATTTACTGTTGAGCTATTATGAAGCGATGCGTAACTACTGAATAGATAGCAAGCAATGAAGAGACAATATATGGGTGAGGTGGAGACAACCAGAAATGAAAACAACTGTAGCTACGATATAGCGCAAAGAGGGAAAGGGGACTGTGAAAACGAACGCGCGATATCGGGGCCGATACCTCATTTAAAGGGAATTACGACACGGCATCACAATATGGAAGGTCGACGTTAGAGAGTCTGCGCGGAGAGAGAATGTAGGACGAGAAGCCATCGTGCGCGCGCGGCATCAGCTGCTCGCATATTGGTTTATCTCAAATTTAATCATCGCTCGCGCAGACGGCCGGTTTGCGATGGCGTTGCCAAGATACCCTCCTCAGCGCCGCCTCAGGTGATATTCCATATCATTCCCCCGCGGGTACCTCACCATAATTTCCGCTCATATTGAATCTAAAGCAATCGGGCTTTGCTCGATGACGGGATATTTGCGAGTAGGACCCTGCGCAACGGATGGTCGGCGGCGTTTCGCTTGAGCACGATCCACAGCGGGTACGGGGAGCGATGCCTAAAGCGTCTGGGCGTGCGATACCAGTAAGCCGATGCTCTCCAAGGCATAGAGGTGGAGCGAAGCAACGCAATAAACCTCTGCGACGTATTGAACGAGAACTATATAGTGGTAATTAACAACTTCCAGCCGATAAACGCAAATGCAAGGATCGGAAGAGAAACCTAATCGTTAACTCACACAGAGCTTGTCATCGCGATGGAGCGTGATACAAAGCACGCGCTGCATCCCCCTGTACAGTCGTCAATGAATCGTCTGCAGCGGTAACTACACCTGTGCGGTGTTCGTACAATGACAGATGCACCGAACATTCATGAAAAATGGTAAATTTAGTCCAATATCAGAACGTATTACACAATATGGCGTGGCTAAGCGAGGTACCTAATGCACGGCAGACGAGAAAAACACTGTTTACACTTGTCTAGCGAACATCTGTCAGCAGTTGTTGTGATACGCACGTGTAATACCGGTAGCGTCTGTGACCAAATACTAAAATACACTACGTGTGAGAGAAGCTTTGCCATCCATCAGATCAGGAGTGTATCAATACGCTCCTGATCAGATCAAGAGCGTATAAAGAATGGTTCTTTATACGCTCTTGATCAGATGTAGTCGAGTGGCGCATGCTTGAATCGCAAACACGATGAAATAATGTATTTGTGTCCGCTATTAACTAGGTGGGTTAGTGTCTAAATTACGAACTAGTGTGTGTGGAGGTGCGGCTGTGGGTAGTAGTAAAAATCATACATATACAGCAAGAGCTCATAATAGAGATCTATCTATGATGAGCTCTTGATATACAGTGTATGTTCGAATTCGCGCACACCATCCGCGATATGCATCCGCATAGCACACAGTATACGTGTATTGAACGAATGGAAGCAAGGTTCTGCGAGAGATTCCGGTTTCTTGACATTTGCTAGCGTCACAATATCAGACGGGCGTGACCTCATTAGGAGCTCATTTATTTTTGTAGAGTAAAAATACATTTACAGCTAGTCTTGCCCCCGCTGTTTGTGAATCTACAAGAGTGACGTGTGGTCTGCTGCGTTTTTTAATGTAGCATATCGATATGTTAACGTGAAACTCAGATGTGAGTTATCCGATTCCAATTTTCTGCTTCTCACCATGCATACCGTGCTTAATACCACGACTGTGAATTAATAAATTCGCATCATTTTCAACAAACACGGAGAGGTTTTCTAATCGGCTACTATGTATTAAACGACAATATCATCTAGCTCCTCCTGTAAATCATCTATCTGATAAGCCAATTTGTTAATGCGGTCATATGTCTCCGGAGACCGCAATCGTGTGACTGGGAAGGAAAAATATCGTGAATTTTTTAAGGATATGCAGAAGTATCTGGATCGTAGCTATAGTAGTTGAGTGTGTTGTGACTTGTGAAGCCAATAAAATGGTTCCAACTCAACCATTCTGCGCATGAAATATAAATATCTGTAGTTTAACCCATTAACTAAACAGTGGAGGGGAGCCTCACCGAATACTTTCTTAATAGGGAGGTGCCCCACTCCCGGATCTCATCGTCTTAATCGTTGCTTCGCCTCCCATATGACCTCCATCTGTATTCTCCACCAGGCACGCAATCGTGACCCTCGATATAGCCTTTATTGCGCTAACGTTTCCGTTACTCTTCAAACGAAGTCATTACAAGCGGCTATAGGCAATCGGTCGTTTTGACATTCTGAAATTTTATGTGACTTTTTACGTGCGCAAGGGTGTGTTCGTTTCTGTTATTTTAACTACACAAGCTGGTTAAGTGCGAAACAAAGGAGGCTCATGCAAGCGATATCACATTATTATGGCCAAGGGAAAAGTGTCCGCTAGTGGTTGACTGGGTGGCAATTCCTGATAGACCTGAAGTAGACCCCAATGTATACACGTGGAACTAACGGTAAACATTTCGTATTCACGAGTTCATCGAGTTCCAAGATTTCTGTGGCTGCTATGGCATAACATATGCTGACTTCACTTATCAGTCTTAGGCGTGCATTAATCTTATAGACTCACCGTCATATAGGCGTCTTAGACTGCAGTGCCTCATCCACGCGATGCAAGAGGATTGTCACTAGAGTTTGTAATCAAACACAAAAGGAGTAATCTAGACGAATGCGGTACAGCCGATAGCGTATCCCCTTCATTATTATTTTCATGAAGAAGGGTTCCTTTGCTTGCGCCTTATAGCTGTAGTCGTCTGCCCCGGTTTTACATAACATATTTGCGCGAAGGTATTATATGGAAACGGACGCCGTTAGTACTTGATAATAGCATAGGACGATTCTCATATTTTATTAGGTAAAACGTGCTGGAGTTGCTGCGATATAGGAAGATCATCCCGTAAGGATAATTTTTCAAATGGAGCCAAAGATTACGTACAGATGAACATTTTATAAGCTAACTATGAATCATAGTGCATTACATGGTGAATTATCAGTGTCCGTGCCTCACTAACGAGAACAGCTACATTTCCGCTAGAAACCCCCTATTAATATTCATATAGAATACGTTAGGCGTACATATAGCTGTCGCGGACACTCGCACACAGAGGTGGGAGCATATGCCACTAGACGAATGTAATCATTTGCAGAATAGAATATGTACTAATATGTAATAAACACAATTAGTAGTACAGTAATAACGTTTGTGTTATCACCGAGCATTGCGTGTTGAACATGCGATCGTCTGATGTAGCCATAATTAAAGATTTGTAGTTTAAACACATTGTTGGTCACGGCACTGTTAATCGAAAGATAAAGAATGAGTAGGCCTAAAACTAAATTCTTTTTAATTATTCCTGACCGTATATATCCTATCTTTCGCTCGCCGGGTCTTTCATCGAGCGCTATGAGAGCAGCGGCTCGCAAATAGATTTAATCCCGCAAAGGGCGTACTGGAATTAAACGATTAAAATAAATCATATCGAGTTTTAGAGAGTCGTGTGTAATACCTCGCGCTTGATGGGCAATCAGTGTAATCCTGAAAATCAAGCATGCTGGGCTTAGAGGGATGCTCTTACATCGCTACATATGTTATACTTGTTATAAGTTACAAATGGCATATAGACTCATCCAATCATGGTAAATATTTGTCGGTCTTTAAAAACACGTTGTTGTTAGATAGCTGACAATTTTTCGAACGAACCCGTAATCATGTCACAGGATAAGCGCAACAAGCGTACAAGAGCGTATAAACTGTTTATAACACATAGTATTTACTAATAATAACGTTAACCGAATACACGTAATAATAATATAACGGGTATATAACTCTTTATAGCATATATCAAGAGCACGCTTAATGTGCTCTTGTAATTACGCACCATGTAATTGACACCATGACACAATCCACAAGGGGCTGGTGCGCCTACATGGGAAAATGGCTTGTCAATAACAACCAGTGCGCGGATCCTGGCGTCACTATTCGTCGCTTGCTCGCCTGGCAGTACGCTAACGTCTTGTTTTCAGCATGGACGAAACGCCTGTGTAAGGAATGTGTCCTTGTTAACGACGAAATATTTACATTACAACGCCTCCCTTCGAAAAAAGAGTTGTGTGGCGCACCGCGAGAAGGACGTAGTAACGTCGTATAACGTGAAACGGGGCGACGCACTATAGACACATTTTTGTGACACATGGGCCCATGTGTTAGTAGTTACGCGGATGTCTGTGCTGGAATTTGTTACTATGCTGTGCGCCTGCGTAAACCTTTTTTTACGCGGCCCAGAACCTGCGGTAACACTAGCTTCTCCTGCTTCACTTGTGGGAAGTGATCCCTAGCAGTATGTTTACGGTAAAAAAATATTCTAAGCAGCTGGACATTGAAAGATCAGTAGTAATTAGGAAAAGGGCGTTTTCACAGATGTGCGCCTGCTGCAGACGATGGTTGCTAGATTACCTAACCGCGTATGAAAATTCTCCATCCTCAAAAGTTATTGCAGTGAGAATTGTAACGGATTCGGCTAAATATCACTGCAATTTATTCCTCTAACGCTATAATGAAAAAAATCTATAAACCATAGCGTCTGTATAAGATTACCAGTGAAACGTAAATGGTATAGGTTTTTATTGACCTTTAGGAAAAAAAAGCGTCGGTACCGCTGGATGCTGCGAACCGACTCTATGTCACCACCAAGATGAAGGTGTTGAAACCATGACAGCTGTGAGGTTAATTCGCAACTTTCCGCCCATTGATCTGTCAACAAGCTTCTCATTGCTTTCACGGATTGACGTGTTTTGACAGTACTACCTGCTTGTTGCTCGGCGCGAGAAGCTGTTTGCTTTTAAGCGGGCAAGGCATGCAGGACGTCTCAATCGTGTACGCGGTGCGTCACAGGCGTCAGACTATCGTGCGCGGCCGAAGAAAGGGGAGTATATATACGGGGAGGGTGGTACGTACTACGTACAGCTGTTCCCTCCGCACATACACCCTTACTGCTGTGCACGGCTGTAAATCGAACTCCCGTTAGGTGTTTAATTTAATTTAATTTGGCTAGACCAGATTAATCTACGCGGATTATTTGACCGCGTAATGGAGGGGGTGGCGACGCAGCACGAGTAAATTAACGAGTATAATTATATACGACCTTCTCGTGCTGTCTGAGCGTGCACGTGCTGTAGGCACGCGCGCCGATCGCGTAGCAATTTACAAAACCTATGAGATTAATCTATATTATAAATACATAGACGGGGTTGTTGCTATATCTTGGTGCTTTTGTGCTGTACGATGATTGTGAGTGAGTCTGTCGTCCTAATTAGAGCAAGAGCTTTCAGTTTGGCCGTAGACGGTCCCCGTAAGCCGCCGAGAATCCACCCGACGGCTGTTCGTAGACAACTGTAGTCAGTCTAGGTGTTAGACCGCATATTGTCGCTGTGGTTAGCTTTCGTGAGCAGGTAGGTGTGCACGCGTGCGATGCGTCACCGTAGTGTGATTACCTACCGAATATTAATTACGTCGTTCCCACTGTAATTAGTTGGAGGATGTTTAAATTATTTCATCCACAACAATCGAAATACGCGCTCATAATTTGAGCGCTGTGCCAATTAGGGCGATTGAGAGTGCAATGTCATGGAGAGATACTATTGTGTGTATGTGTATAAAACGACATCCGGATCCTCGGACGTTTCAAACTCAGTGTGATGTTTTAAGGGCTTCTTCGTATGTCAAACACTCACTGTGCATTTATTTACTCGTGTGACGCTGACTACACACACATAAACAAACAAACACACACCCACACACGCGCGTGCGCGCACGCACGCACGCACGCACGCACCACACACATGCACGCACGCACACACACACACACACATACACACATGAGCGCGCACGCACACACACAATGATAGACCCGGTTTCAGTGTAACATATCCATAAATTGGTATTATTTCTACCTTCTTGTCTCCGACCTCCGTCTAGTATCTCGCCTTTGTGCCCCAACTACTATGCAGCCTTCTTAACTTCTAAAGTTCGGTCGTTGAGTTCTGACAATTCTTATCTTATAGATGTCGCGACTGCTAATCGGTGTCGTTTGCCCGTGAAACATACGAAAAAATAACCTGTCAACATCGTGGAGTAGATTGTCATATAGCGGCTTCGCATCGATGTGAGCGAACGTTGCACCGGCTAAAGCGGCTTTAATTTGACGGTTAAAACACGTGTCCCTCGTGTTAGCACTGTCGTCGGCGTGCCGAGGCGGGGGCTCTCATGCCCGTTAGCGCATCTGCTGGCCAGGCGGTTTTGCGTTTAGAATATCCTGAAAATCTAGTCTTGTTAGCACGGCGCGCGGCCCCTTCGCCGCAGCTCAGCTGGGATAGCTGCGGCGTGGATGAAACGGATTAGCTCGTCAACCGCAGGCGGATCCCAAATTCACGAAAATTAGTGTAGAATAGCATATAAGCTGCAGGCCCGTAGCCAGGGGGGGGGGGTTCGGGGGGATCGCACGAACCACCCCCGAGCCCTCCCCCGAGCAAAAAAATAAAAAATAAATTAAAAAATTTTGGTTGATATACCACTTCTCATGCTATGGTGAAATCAGTTGGAAGATAATGTAAGTAATTCCTTAGGTATTGGATAATCCAGTCCTCCCCTCCCGCACCCTACCCCCGCTCGGTCGCTTCGCGCCCTCACATATAGCCAACATTTAAAACGATCCCCCCCCAATATAAAGCTGGCTACGGGCCTGTAAGCTGGGAGGTGGGTTCGTGTGTGTGTGTGTGTGTGTGTGTGTGTGTGTGTGTGTGTGTGTGTGTGTGTGTGTGTGTGTGTGTGGTGTTGTGTGTGTGTGTGTGTGTGTGTGTGTGTGTGCTTGCGTGCGGGCGTGCGTTTGCGCGTGCGCGTGTCCGTTGTGGAAGAGCAAATAAATAAATGCATAAACGCGATGTGAATATTATCGTGACGATATGTTCGGCTTGTTAGGGTTTCTGTATCGCGACATCAAGCAGGTTATCTGCGTTCTGTGGTAATGATTTTCGCTGTATCTAAGATATCTGCACAACGTAAACTAAAACGTAGACGTAAGCCTGCTTTGCGTAACTTTGATCTTTGTTCATATCACCGGCTGCCCCGAATGACCGAATGGCCAAACAGCTCATTTGTGGGGTAATTAAGTCTATCGCAGCGGGGAATTAATCACATAGTAAAAACTCGATCGAACGTTGGACGCATTAAAACTGATGTAATATTTTATTGTGCTGCCTTTATGTTGTATGTGTAATATGAGAAGAGGAAATTTACGAGGAAGCGTAGCTGGTTGAACTGCTAAAGGGCCGTTCCAATTAAACATAAAAATCCGAAGTTAATTAATATACGCTTGCGCGTTTACGCTGGTCTATACATGAATGGCGGGCACAATAGGTTAGCAAAGTAAATTCTGAGCCTGCCTTGCCTCCTAGCAAGTATAACTGGCGCGACGAATGGTGTTTTGAATGAGCCGCTCCTCATTTAACATAACATTTGTCGTAGCTTTTCTCTAGCAGTGTAGAACATGGCACGCCATTTTTCATTCTATTTTGCTTCATCATACGCTGTTCCCGTGGTCGTAAAACTGATGCGTTCGCAATAAACAAACGCCACCAACTTTGCCATTTTACTCACGAGATTATATTTCTACAAAAAACTAGTTTGCTAACTATTAAAGTCTAAAATTTCCACGCGAGGACACATGGCGATGAGGCGTATACCTTACGTACCAATATATAGTGAATTACGAGAACTATAGGAATAGAGCCATCTCAGTCGGGAGAGAAGGTATGTAGAGCGTATGGAGTAAAAGAGCGCCGGTAAAGGGGCGAAAACTCGGCAGAGGTATTGTGACTAAACTTCGACGTGACGAATCGTTCGAACTTTCACGCGGCGTTTAAACTTTCATACAACACCTGTTTGTAAGAAAAATTTGTATATGTAACGAAATGCCTTCATGTAAACTAGCACGCACCGAGCATGCGTCATCCAAACATCCGTGCACGTATTCAAACTGCTAGTATTACAGCTGGTATGGAGCATGTGATCGACTGGTTGCAGAAACGCGAGCCTGTTTAACGCTTCTTGTATAGCGATGATTTTAACATAAGTGTGGAACTAACATCATGATTAGAAAGGCTGTTTCGTAGACCTTCATTCACGGTTAGGGCGGCTAGACGATATTAGAGCCGACCAAATGCGATCGTGTTATCGTCCTAATCTCTACTCGCATTTTGCTACTTTAATACCACGTTATTTTCGGACGTATGCATGTCTCGCATCGCAATTGCTAAAAATTTGACCTTATTTGATGAACGGTAAGGCAGAAGTGCAACGATAATTGATGAAAGTTCACATTTTACAAGATTCGCGGAAAACAATCGTGGAATTTATCCACTGTCATAAGACGCTTAAAAATGGTTTGCTATATTGCTCTTGATTTTGCATATTATTCATGTGCACAGACGTGTATCAGCTGTGACGATTACTCGCCTGGTTAAATGCTCTACAAGTGGTCGTGGTCGCCATGCATCCGTCCATAAAAGCATTCCCAGACTTCAGACCGTCGTTATATATATCCTTGAATCTGGTTTTAAGGAAAACACGTTCCGCTCTCAGCTCTGACTGCTATCAGTCTCAGACGGTTAGTGACACGCACATTTAGTTTAGTCAATAGTCGTGGAATATTCATGGCGGGAAAGTACCCAGCAGTCTTTTCGAAATATCACACATATAGATAGATATACATGGTAGTTTTTATCAATAATAGAAATTCATTATGTTTATGAGTATAACACGCGGCATAATAAAGGAGAGTGATTAAAAACGGATTGAAAAACAATGGCGCTGCAATAATTGCGTTTTGTTCATGCGAGAGCTCGGTAGTAGTGAGTGGTCGTATGAGGGAAAATGAGAGAACACATCGAACCACGCATGAGATTTTATTGTAAGTTAGTATAAACAGACCAGTTTAGCAAAAGTGTTTATTTCACGGTAATTGAAGAAGTGTAGAAGAAAACTTGAGGAAGACATACAATTACTATAAAACTGCAAAACTGCTATAAATAAATACATTAATTATTAACGTTGTGATGCAATGTTTGTTATAGGCCCTGGGCGTTTATTAGTTGTAAGAATAAAGAAATAAAGACGTGAATAGCATTTAACCTGGACTACAATGGTCCTCCTGTCTTTACATAATTACATGAATCGGGTTCCCCGAGAAATCAGTTTGACTATTAGCTAGCTATTCGTGATTACTATGCGTGTCATCACTGCATCTGCATGCTCATCTCGTTCACATAACAAGCGCGCATCTGTAGAATTCCTGCAGACGTGACTAGAGTGGCGCCACCCTCATTTATAATGCATGTAAAGCTGGGGAACTTGCTGAAATCTGTGCACGAATTTTGCCGACTTTCATTATTTATGTGACAGCATTGGAGGCAGCTGATTGAGAGCATGGAAAGTACCTACGTCTGCTATTTCTATGTATTCCTATAAATCTAGCATGATTTATTGATTGCGCGTCGAGTGCGTGAATTTAGCTGTTGTATAACGTCGGGGATCTCAATAGATTAACGTCTGACATACCCTTCTTCTCTTGAACTCGCTGAAGTGCCGATAGATTGTTATGACTTGTTCCTTTGTGAATTGGATAAATGTGTTGTCACTTTAACTATTAAATATGCCAATCTAACTAGTAAATATTGCATTATTCTTAAACGGAGAACGATAAAACATTGATAAGCAGACGCGCCATAGTGCATGCGTTTCGTAGTTCCATACTCCAAACGTAGTTTGCGTACATGCAGTTGTTGGCTCATTAGTTTGTGATTCACATGCACTAAAATTCACAAAAATGCATGGAATGAAGTCTTTGTAACAAAATTTCCTGGTGGGGGAGTCCCGGGACCCCCAGACCCCCCGCTTAAAAAGTGGCCTGACTGGGGCTATATTTCCCTGCCTGAATGATTTTCCCAGTCCGGCCCTGGCAATGACGGAGATTCATGTAACTAAGTGGAATATATAAAATTAATCAATACCAGTATACACGATTATGTTTTGTGAATTAAAATTAAGAAATAATCCAACCATTAACTCACTCATATTATATGACTTACGATCTAGAAGCTACTATCTATAGGCTTAGTTTATGAAATAATCCCTTATATTGTGTAGCGATAGACAACCGTAGTGGAATAGCACGTCAGAGACTGAACTGGGGTGTGTGTTATTTTAAACTGCTAAAACTAATATACAAAATCAAACCTTCGATAGAAAAAAATACAAAATATAAAAAAATAACGAACTTCGCTGCAATTCCGGCTACTGCAAACAGTATCAGGTGCTGTGTGATTCGATCGTGCTACAGTTCGCTGTTAGACGCGAGGTCGGTTTTGTCTTCATGTCACGGCTAACATATCATATATATACGTTTTAGGAGACATGACGTATATATTTACGGCGAATATAATCTGAGCCGATTTGATGTGGGACGAGATTTTACTGTTAGTACCTACCGTTGTTTGACCCGCGTCCATCTAGCTGCTAATTTCAGTGGTGTTAATTAATGTAGTTTAATTAGGATTGTAAATCAGTTAGTGTGATACATCGAGAAGAACTATGTTTTATGCACCAATTAACGTGTCGCGGGCGAGATAGACCGTGTCACAACAACCGAGTGCAAAATTAAGGCGATACGTTAGAAAAATACTGTAGCAGCACATACTGTAGTACTAGTTAGGCGATACTGTGCATATTTGTTCAATCAAGTGATGTATCCACTGACAATTTTATTCAATGTATCTTAATATTGTGCAATAATGTGACAACTCTCTCCGGATCCCCCCCCCCCCATAATGTGTGCGACACTGAGAAACGTATTTGTTCGGAGACCTCTGGGCTATACCGATGCCGTATCGGCGTTGCGTGCACAGGCACTTCGAGCGTTTCAATAAAATATAATGCTAAATAAATACGAAATCTATTTACTACCAAATTCTTAATGTTTCTATACTCTCTTTCACCATTATTGCCGACAATTTCCTGTAAATGCCGTCCAAATGCTCATCTGCAACAAACGCTGGCTGCCGCCATGGCTGCCGCTGCACACTGACACATAAATATAATTATAGTGTGTCATTGTCTATATATTTATGTGTCAGTGTGCAGCAGCAGCCATGGCGGCAGCCAGCGTTTGTTGCAGATGAGCATTTGGACGGCATTCACAGGAAATTGTCGGCAATAATACGTGAAAGAGAGTATAGAAACATTAAGACTTTGGTAGTAAATATATTTCGTATTTATTTAGCATTATATTTTATTGAAACGCTCCAAGTGCCTGTGGTCGCGTGGGTATGGGTAGTTTCCCGCGGTGTACGGTGTACGTTACCCAACAGCAACTTACCCTGTACACGTGATGCGTATAATCAACACAGTAAGTATAGGGAGCAACATTCGTGTAATAGAATACTTAGTCATTTCGTTGCCATCACCTCGGATGTCACTACTACAGCAAGCCAGTGATATTTTTGTTAGACAACACATAGCTTGTAACGTGTCGCTCTAAATGTGGGGGCGAAGTGAAAGAGGCGGCTTTAATAATTGATCAGGGTCCTTTTTGTAAATGGGAAAGATGATACAGAACACCGGGCGGTATGTACATCAATAATTCATGTTAGTTTAGTGTGTGGGATTTTCCGCGCTGTAGTGAAACCAACCACTCTGATGTGTATGTTAGCTCAGCTGCAAAATGTCAAAGTCCTGCGGTTGTTTCCCGTGGGATGTTTATTGTCGTGCCTTATCTCTATCAAACACTCGGCGTACGCCTCACTAAAGGGATTCTTGTTTCTAGTATTCGTCATACCTGAAAGATTTTTGTCACCCCGATTCTCTTTTAAGAGTTCGTTATATATAAATATATATATACATATATATACGTTGTGTATGCGCGCGTGCGTGTGCGCGTGTAACGTGCGCGTGTGTGTGCGCGTGTAACGTGCGCGTGCCGGTGTGTAATAATAAAGACGAGGTCATAACGTGGAGATGCTGGCTCAATGCCAGGGGTCGCATGCGAGCGTTGTCCGTGTATTAGCGGCGCGAGATCGAGGATGGTTAAGCCGGAGCGGCGGACATTACAGCTACCTCTTTTAGAATGGACTTAGACTAACGTCTGATTATGAATTATACAACAATTACTGTTCCACAGCCCTTAATAAATTAACTTTTTTCCCTATCCGACTACATTGAACGAGGTAACGTGTGTATCCCGTGTGTGTAGTCATACCGCGTAGCTAATTAACGTGCCCTAATGCAGCACGCCTGCCTCGGTTACAACGCAACACTACGGATGATGTCATTCGTAATTTGTCAAGCCCGTTCGTTTATGGACAGCGATGACACGGGGCAAGCAAGCATGCACGTATATTGAATCGCGCTCAATCGCCATACGAACCGGCCAAGCAGCCATTATTGAGGAGGCGATGTCGTCATCAGTAGGCTAGTCATCGCCGTGTACATCACGCGCTGCGCAGCGGTGAAGCTGCTATGTTATTGATGTGTATCTACTTGACACGCGTGCGCTTACGCATCCGTAATTGGCTGCAGGGACATTTAAACACGGTGTACGGCTTGGGTGCCGTTGTTAGCGTTTCTGGTGACGCGCCTCACAGCTTTGAAATCCCATTTCGTAGAGGCTCAGCGGAATATAAATGCTCCTATGTGACCCCTTTTAAGTTCTCTAACATCGAATAATCCTAGAGATAAGAACGCCACTTGATGACTGTGACCATGAACTAATGCAACCATGCAGGTTCTACGGCTGTAGAATACGTCGACACGCCACGACTAGAGCAACGGTCACTTGTGACTACTTAGGCACATAATCGGAAAGCTTTTCTATCGATGCGTATTGCTAGAGAGCTATTGTACTGCGACAGTCGAGTGTTTGTTGTTAAGGTCACGTTGGGTTGGCTCGCGATCACTTGCTTCAGTCAGTCGTGCGTTGTTTCACGCATATAACGAGATTTTCGTGAGAAGCTCCTAAATGTTATGCCGCCTCGATATATATGGCATCGCAATTCATCGCGTTAGCAGACTTAATAGCCTCGCCGAATTTACATTTAGAAAACGTGCGAATGCGAATGCAAATGGCAATCGCATGCAGATGACATGGACTCGTGTTCGTAAGAACGCGCGTCAAACGTGAACTTTACGATTCGCGCGTCTTTTTCCCTTCTCTTTAGATTTCTCTTGTAACACATTTCCTGCCGTTTAGAGCAGGTGCATGCATCACTCATTCACATTCTTCACACGTCCAAAACGCGCCCTGTATTCAAATCATGAATATATATCGCCACCTTGGGGAATGTACTCAAAATCAAAATATTCATGAATTTCTCATGAATGTCATGAATGTCTATGAGCACAGCCATCGTCGTATACAGCGCCACCTACACGGTAGCGTAATTACAGAGAGGTCTGTTCTGTCCACGGCGGAGACGGGAGCGACATAAATTGCGAGCGAGAGAGAGCGAGAGAGAGAGAGAGAGAGAGAGAGAGAGAGAGAGAGAGGAGAGAGAGAGAGAGGGAGAGGGAGAGAGA
>NW_014577084.1:718432-735293 GCF_000485595.1 Priapulus caudatus
GCAGAGAGCGAGCGAGAGAGAGAGAGAGAGAGAGAGAGAGAGAGTAAAAACAAATACATGTAGTTTAAATTTACTCCTGGTATAATTGTATTATTGTACGGTGACTTGCTCGCGTCGATGTAGGATGCCCGGCATTTATAATCAATCTAGCAAGATAGCTAGTTCAGTCGAAAGCAACAGACAATTTAATATTGGCGCGTGCGCTTGGTTATATACGGTAAAATTGTCTGTCGGTATCAACTGAATCGCTATCTTGCTAGATTGATTATATAATAAAGGCCGGGCATTCTTCATCGACACGAGCAAGCCCCCGTACAATAATACAATACATGTAAGTGTGTGGCTTGAAACTAATATGTGCTCTACTCGTTCGACTGCCATCCAAAATGCGTATTACGTACGATTGATGAGGCGTTATAAACATCGAGGTAGATCGGCTACCTATCACACCTTGTTTAATAGCTATATCCTTCCTATGAATGAAGGAGTCGATTCGCTCAACACTAGCCTACTTATAAAAACCTGAACATTTCCGAACTCATGGTTACATACATTCCATCTTGTGCTGACGACAAATAACGCTATAACTGCAAGTTATGGAGCTCTTACTGTGAGTGTAGGAGACGATTGCTTTTCCTCCTCCAATGCGAGAAGGTATACATCGCAAGTGTCTACCGCAAGTGAATGGTCGCGAACCCCAGGCATTGAAACCGATGCTAAAGTAACCCACGGGCGTATCGCTGTATCTGCCCGTCGTAATCGGGGCCTAAGAGTAAACCCTGGTAAGGGGATCAGGACAGAATTAAACACGCGAAGATTACAGTGAGTGACTTGTACCACGCCCGTTAGCGACAACCACGGGCACTTCTTGTGAGAGCAGCTTACGTCGGCTCGGCGTGTGCATAGACGATGCGGGGGAGACTCACGCGGAAAAACCGAGCGGGCTGTTCAACGCATTAGGCGAGTAGCAGTCTATTTAGCTTCCATCAAACGGATTATCTGTGACGGCGAATGAGGAGCGCTTGCTAACCAGCGGTGATTTCGTTGCTGGGGCAGGCATCAATCCACGCACAGCTAAGCGCACGATTTGCAATCTCACTTTCTAGACATTGCACACGTAATGAATGTATCACGCGTTGCATACGTACGTATCATTTGCAAATGAAACTCTCTCCCCCCCCCGCGCGCGCGCGTGCGTGCGTGTGTGCGTGCGTGCGTGTGTGCGTGCGTGCGTGTGTGCGTGCGTGCGTGTGTGCGTGCGTGCGTGCTACCTGGGAGTGAATGCTCTCATTGAGTTCATTGCAGACGGTAACACCGAGGTGGCGCATATTTAATAACGAGGTACGCGCAGCGGCCGCTCTTAATAATACACCATTCAATAACATTTGCTTACGTGAACGGCCACTTGGCGCAGGTGTTCGCTGTTGCCCGACCTGGCTACATTCCCTCATCGGGGCACTGGCGCCGTCAGCACCGTTCACAGACCCATTAAGTAGGGCCGGACCCTTCATTGTAACGTGGCGCGGTAATGTGCCCGCTTCGTAACCCAAGAAAATACTACGCCAAGCCTTGTGATCGGTACCCAGTGCTCATCATTAACCTCAAGTAAGATGTACATGCAGCGGGCCACACAGGCAGGCAGCAGTTCCGCCGGTGATGTGGAGATCATATAACGATTAGTATTATAGGGTTATCATAAATAGCAAATAAATAAATAAATAAATAAATAAATGTACAGGTTATTATACATTATACATTATACATATATATATATATATAACGTCGAGCCACATTTTATAGATGTTCCCTTATGCAATAATACAGTCATGTTTATTCATGTTGCGTCCCCTCATGGCGAGAGTAAAATTAAGAGCGTTTTTTATTTTTTATTACAGTGCTGCGCAACAGAATATAGGGGGGGGGGGGGGCGTGGACGGCAGCTGTGCTTGGCAGAGTTCACTTGATGAATTTCAATGGGAGATTTTCAGGTGTTATAGAAATGGGAGACTTCAGTGTATAAAAGAATAGGGAATAATGGCCACGTGCGACGTAATGTGGCTGGTCGAGGACTGCCCGAGCAGCGTATTATGATATAGCTCCATAGGCCTACTACCTATACCTACACCTACCTATTATACCTATTATATTTACGATTCCTTTATAGCAAACTGTTCCTTTACTGCGACTATATATATAAATCAGTTTGCGCTGCATTGCTTTTTTAGCTTCTTCCCTCTAGATCTTTCTTCTTATCATTATTTCCATATATTTTCAATCCTAAAACTATACTATTCAATAATTTTAATATTTCACTCCACCATAATCTTCTATTCTCCCTCTTTCTTTGACTCTCCTGTTACACAATTTTCAGGACTGCATGCGTCCGCCTGATTGCGTATTCCACATTTCATCTTATTTACGCATCTCTGTTTTAGTACAGTTGTACAATACACAACCGCAGTTTAGTCACAAGATATATTTATTATTTTCATGTTTTCAGATGTAAAGCAGCGCTTTATGATGAAGATCTTCCTGCCACCTCCGTCATAATCACTTTCCACAACGAAGCTAGATCAACGCTACTCAGAACTGTGATCAGGTAACGCCTTCGCTCCTTCTCATCGACGTTAAAATAAGCGTACTTTTTTTTAAAAACGAAAGTATAATTTCTATATCCTACTTGTTACGACAAGAGGGTCTGATGCCTTTACGCACAACATAGACCGGTTCGCTTACAATACTGCATCTTCGTCATAGTAGCATTTCTACGATATAGGTTTATGCCCCGAGTGATTCATAATAGATGATGCAACCGGAAAGTGGCATGCATTGGGTTTTTGTTGTTACTCGCGCAAAAATCGGCTTTGAATTCATAGGCTATCTAGAGTCGCACATGTGCGTCGTGGGAGAAGCAGTGTATTGCTTTAGCTACACAGCCAATGAAACAGGGAAATCTGAGAAGCATGTTGAAGTTTTTACCCCGCATGCTTGTTGCAGCGTCTTAAACAGAAGTCCTGTTGAGTTGGTCAAGGAGGTGATCCTGGTGGACGACTACAGTAACGATCGTAAGTAACCCATGCCGGTTTAGAACAACGCGGAGAGGGTCTTACAAATTACGCTATAGTATTATTTAAAAAAATGCTTTCACTGAAGATAATTTCAAGAGTTTGTGCTAGAATGTATTTTAAAATCCGTTTAAGTGGGATTAGATGAGAGAGGGAATGTTAAATAGTACTATGATGTATGATCCACGTACCGCCAATTCTCGTAGCTCATTGTTTCGTTAATTAGTTGCTTGAAATAATTAAATTGATACTTATACGATGGTTTTGTATGTAATCGCACATGTAGGTTTGCATAATCATGCTTCTACGGCAGTAGAAAACTGCTTCACTGTGGTTTATATCGTTAACAGCAGCCGACGGACAATTGTTAACATCTATCCCAAAAGTCAAGCTGCTCAGAAATCAAAGGCGAGAAGGTAATGACATACGTTTATCTTTACCGACTCAATAAAATATTCAATTGCACTCCTATATACATATAGATACATAATACACAGGCGCGCACACGCACTTACGTACATAGGCACGCCCGCACGTACATAGGCACGAACGCACGTACATAGGCACGCACGCACGTACATAGGCACGAACGCACGTACATAGGCACGAACGCACGTACATAGGCACGCAGGTACGTACACAGGCACGCACGTATACACAGGCACGAGCGCACGTACACGGGCACGCACGCACGTACACAGGCGCACACGCAAAAATAGAGCCTATGTGACGTGCATTTGAGCCTAGTGCAGCGTTGCAATGTTTGCCAATCATTTTGCAGGTCTTGTGAGATCGCGTGTAAGAGGAGCAGACCTGGCCAAAGGCGAGATACTGACTTTTCTCGACAGCCATTGTGAAGCTAACATCGACTGGCTTCAACCCCTTCTACAGAGGGTGAAAGAGGTACACTGTCAAAATACACAGTAATTTCCGCTAAATTTCCATTTCTGTTGTCGCTTCTGCTGCTGCTGTCACTACATCGTATTTGCTGTCGGCGCAACTGCTGCTGCTGCTACCATTACGAAACGTCTAGCTTGCAGCTAGCGCTCTTATGCATCTCTGTATGCCTCTATAGAATCCCTCTGCCGTGGTCAGTCCCGTGATAGATGTGATTAGCGATGACACATTCCAGTACTTCTCTTCTTCTGCGGAACTTAGGGGAGGTAAGATCTTTCATTTGCATATTTTTACATGCTGAATGGCATGGCTCCATACATTGTGTTTTCTCGGCGCAGGAATCGGGAAAGGCTGAAGAAAAATTGATCACTGTATCGCCATGGTATTATCGCCTATATCTGTCTGCGAATTGGGCGAAGACATATCCTACTACCGTCGTGTTATCAGAAGTGACATAATATAGATGCGTGCATTATCTATACAGATATTAATATTATGTCACTCCTGAATTTATCACATTTCTTTGGGAAGAATTCGGGAATCATGTGACACTTTCGTGTGTTGAAAGTACGGGGATTTACTTCGGATAATCGTTGAAATTGTGTGAATGAAGGTCATACTTCTTTTCGTGGATTCACTGCGGCACGTCTTAACAGGTCATAAATATAATATAATGATTACGTTTCATTCCTAATTAGGCTTTGACTGGAGTCTGCATTTCAAGTGGGAACCAATTCCTAAAGACGCAAGAGGCAAGATGAAAACACCCATTGATGCTATCAAGTGAGTGGCGACTATAGTGTCTACATGCCAGCCACCAACCGTCGAATGCCTACTTACATATTGGCGGTTGTAGTTGTTTACGCTGTTTAATAGTGTTAACATTAGGTGATTACACTTCGCCACAATCTCTATACTGGGAAGAGAAATAAATAGTCCAAGTATATACTTATACTCAATATTGCTATTGTTCCATTCTGTATTACAGGACACCTGTGATATCTGGAGGCCTATTTGTGGTCAACAAAACATGGTGGGTACAGCTTGGAAAATACGATCAGATGCTTGATATCTGGGGAGGAGAAAACTTTGGTAATTTCCTGTTCTTTAAATCTATTTCATACGAAGGCAAACATAACCTCAGCATAAATTATACAATGCACACACTGCCATCATTCGAAGAAGACTATACATTGATTTGTTAGAATGACACATGCCAATAAATCTCAGGGCTAACGTGAAGCTCTAACTACATTGGCATGGTACAAGAAGGTGTCACCGTTTTTCCATTTGTATAAGCAAATAACGTCATTCAACATCAGGTATAACAGTTACCTGCTGAGAAATCCTGTGATTATTTCTCCTGCCAGTAACTATGCATATATTACGAGTGCTTGGTAATAATGGTATTGCAACCTTTGGCATGTTTCAGAGATCTCATTCAAAACATGGATGTGTGGTGGAAGTTTAGAGATAACGCCCTGCAGTCGCGTGGGGCACGTATTTAGGAAATTTCACCCCTATACTTTTCCAGATGGCAATGCAGCCACATATATAAGGTGGGTATACCTTATAGGGAACTGACAACAGATGGTGATTACGTTAACTAATAACTAGACCGCATTTTATTTTACAACTAGCCGATGTAATCTATGGAAGTTAGTGACATTTACTTTTTTTAATGTGGTTGGGACTGATCGCTAACTTTTGATTATTACTTGTGCAGGAATTCTCGTAGGATAGCGGAAGTGTGGATGGATGAATTCAAGCGGTATTATTATGCTGCCAGACCAGGTGCTAAGACCACATCATTCGGCAGGTGAGACACACTATGACAGCGTGCCTTTGTGATCACGAACTGAGATGCCTTCATCAAATCAGCCAAGCAGATAACTATAACACGCGAGATCGCGATAACACGCGATAACACGCGACATCCCACAAATCTATAATATGGTACCGTTGTTCTAGCATACACGGTGCAATGTAATAATTGTTGGGTCAGATGTTTGTCAAAACTCTAAATATCTCTTCTAACCTGCACTTGCACCCTATCATCTATGTGGATAGGAATTCATTATGATTTCGGCTCACGTCACAAATGCATTGTACCTGATGCTGTGAATGTAAACTTTTTTTAAATCCATCATGCCTAGGAATATTACGCACAGTAGCGCCGTTACCCAACCTTGCGCGTTCCATTCATTCCTGGTATTCCAGCATTACCATTTTAATTCAGTGTGGTGTGCTCGAGATATCTTCCCATTTTGCTCTCTTAAACACAATAAACATCTCAGTTACATTATCTTGATTATATAAAAAAATACTCTATTGTACCCTAACTAATATTGTTATATGACGACTATGCTCCCTACTTTATCAGATTCAGATTTAAAACTCTTTGACATGCAGTGTACATACTACATAATGAATTATACGTTATCAAAGCACAGCACATGGCAACTGTCGAATTTCAATACATTGAAATCAACCACACCAAACGGTCTGTCGTTCCAGTATCGCTGAGAGGCAGGCGTTGAGAGAAAGCCTTAAGTGCCAGTCATTTCGATGGTACATAGAAAATATCTACCCAGAGCTAGAGTAAGTACTGATGGATATACAGCAGATAATGTCATATTGAACATAACTGAGAATCACTATGTATGCCATCACGTGTATTATAAGCATTTATGGCTGGTGACGATCTGCCCAGAACACAAATATGTACAGTTCATTGATCAGTGATGCTACGTCCTTCATACGTTTAAATACGCTGTATGCAGCTGTCATCATGAATCTAGACAAAATTTTATTTAGATGCCAGAAACTGTGCTGTCCCGATATATATATATATATATATATATATATATATATATATATATATATATATACCAGCATGCACTGTACCTTACCTAGCTAATTAGGCTCCGTGCCACCTGTCCGTTTCGTTTAGGCTACCCAGTGTGGACGAGCTGGCCTCAGGCCAGATAAAACAGGGAGAGCTCTGCTTAGACGCCCATAAGAAGCAGCCGGGGGAGCGACCTGTCGTTTCGGAGTGCCTCTCCCCACGAGACTCGCAAGTAGGGGTCTTTTTTTTAACAAAAGTTTCCCGCAAGGTCTACATTATAATTACGCTGTACATCAGCTGTACGTTTACATGCGACTACGATAAAACGGTATTTTGTAAGGTTTTCTTCGTACATTCTAGCAAGAAAGGATCATGAGAATACTGTCACTACCTACAGCAAATTTTCTGATCACCTAATTGAAAAATTAATGTTGAAAAACCATCATGATTGTCACAAGGCAAAAATTAACCAATGCTCGCTATTGTATAGAATAAAATTTAAAAGTTTTAAACAATATATTCGTTCACTTTGGAACTAAACTTGATGCAAATCATCAAGCTCAAAGTTCAAGTTGCATTCACATACTTGGCTTGCGTTCAAGGAATGGACATACAACAAGCGAGGATTTCTCATTACCTACAGTAGCCTATGCTTGGCTGTCAGCGACAAGCAACATGTTATAGTGGATCACTGCAGCAAGGAAGATCAGCAACAGGTATCATATCTGCATCCTCTGAGACTCTAATACTTCAGAATATTATTACAATCTGTCAACTAGTTGACTATGAATCTGTGATGTTTCTAACTCATGGTAGATTCTGCATTTGGTATTGTTGTCGGTTAAGAAATGGTCAATTAGGATTGCTGGTGATTTGGCGTTTTTTTATTACTATGTAGCATTTATGTTTTGAGTATAAGTATTGTATTTTGTGTATGTTTATGTAAAATCCTATTCCTATCCTCATTGTAGTATTTTAAAATTGTAGTATTTTAGTAGTTTTTCACACAATTGTAATCAGCAGATTCTCCATACAGTTCTCAATGAAAACTGTAGTCATTACAAATAATAATAATAATAATAATAATAATAATAATAAATTGGCTCACAGCAGTAACAGAAGGCAACTGAACATTTCTATGTTTCAGCACTGGCACAGAAAAGGTAGAGCAATTATCCATGCCAAATCCAAGAAGTGTATGGACAGTCTAAATTCAGCCACCATGGGACTTGCCGTGTTAGACTGCTCACCGGGTACTTACACACAGCTGTGGGACTTCACATTAGAACTACAAACTCAACACGTAGTGTGAAGGTAAAGTCAAGAAAACACAGGAGTCACCGGGTGAAAAGACATAATACAGAAATATGAGAAGGTCATGCTGACGGAATCAGAAGCAAACGGCTGGTGAAGAAAAGACAGACTAGAAACGAGTGTGTAATGATAGAAGCCCGATGACGGTGGGGGAAGGGTGAGCTTACGGCAAGGGAAAGACGAACAATGGCCCCAAATCCAGACAAACAAATATATAGATCCACAGACTGGCTGGATAATTCAAATACATTGTGGTAATTAAAAATATTTCTCATCATTACTTTATATAGATATCCGTGTGATACACACAGAGTTACAATGCAGTAATACGTTTTTTCAGTATTATTCATTCCTAGTTCATAACCATATGGGATCATATCTAAGTGTAATTGGAGATTTAATGGTAATGATTTTAATTTGTTATTTGATGAGTTGCTGATTTCACTTTCTGAACATATCAAAGACATTTATGTGTAAATGTGAGGGTACTCGCGTTCACTTTACAAAAAGAATTTTTATGGACACATCACTTACTAAAGCCAATACTCTTAGAATATAAACATACATATATTTTTTTATGTGCCAGGATAAAGGTTTTGGTAGCTTTGTCAATGTCTTGAATGTTATATAGATAGTAGTCATCTACACATTTGCTTGTACCGTTGTACGACTGTTTAGCTGAAATCTAACAGTGAAACAGTGAATGAATGACTTTTGCGCCCTCTTCAGGTGATTTTTACAACATGTGTCAACTCGTGTTGAGTGACCACGTTATGTGGAACAACCACGTTTTCTGCAGATTGAAATTTACGACTAGCTACTTACATTAAAATCCATGAAAGACTAGCAGTAGATAGATTTAAACTGAAACCATATCATAGTTTGATTATTTAGCATAGTGATGATACAGAGGTAGCCACAGTAGCTTTATCAATGATAATTGTGCCTTTACGAATTGACCACCGATCTATGTGATTCTTACCACCAATAAGTCCTGAATTTTCCAAACATTTTACCAGCGTATTCACCACAAAACATGAATAAAATCACACTAGCCTATCATGGCAATAACTGCAACATTTCATAGAAAGTATGCTTAGATAATTGTTAGATAAATTTACCAATGAATACGAAGTGATCATTCTAATAATTCTCAGATAATGGGCTTTTCAGTCTTATAGTGAAATAGTCTCAACAATTATACATCATAAATGTATAATGTGTTATATATTGGTTAAATTATTGCATGGTATTCAACTGACCATCTGTAAATATGTGCAGTTGTATAGAAAAGGTGCGTTTTTTCTGCTGTATATATTTGTAGCTGTATAAATGAGTGTTCCTGAAATGCATTGTTGTAAATAAATACTGTGTGCTAATAGGATGACTTGTGACAATAGAAACCGAACATTATTATTGCTATACCTAATCTACTTTAAATTTGGTTTTGTGTTGTTCTATGATACCTGGAATCACCTCTTTGTCAATGTTCACATTTCAAACAAAAACCATTCATTTTCTAAAAACAACCAATTCAATATTTACTAATCACCAACTTTATACATTATTAATAGTATGGCATGTAATATTGAAACTTAGTGACTTTCACATGGCAAATTATTTGATATTTGGTCTTTGTTGTTGAAAATATTATAAAGGAGTGCCTGACCAAATAGTAGTTTATTAACATCATCTAGTTTAATGATCAGTGCTTTTTCACTAAAGGAGACTTCTTTGACTTATTCTTCTTTTTCTTTTTTTCCATTTTTGAGCCCACATACGATGTTGATGATGAAGTTGTTGGTTCAATACTTAACGTTTCCATAGCATCTGTTGTATTGGTTGTCTCTGCAACATCTGAGCTGGTCTCTGGTTGGGGGCACTCAATCTCCAAGTGTTTAGGGATCTGTATCTGTCTGTCACTGAAGTGGTTACGTACTGAAACGGACATCGATAAACATAGCATTTCTTCTTGAATGTCCAGGATTTTAACTTTCACTGGTGACTTTAATTTTAATAACAAGATTCATATTCTTATGCAATTAAGCAGACAAACCACCCTAACACATTGGCTTGCCAACACTCACTATAAACTATGAATTTCTAATAATATTAAATATTAAACTTATCATTTCACCTGTGGCATTATCTTTTATGTCCCAGACCTTTACCGATGACTGTTCTCCACCAATAGCCACTATATAAGGAGCATCTGGGCATGGGGTACAACACTGCAAGTGACCCTGCAACATAACAATTCTACATAGTACATCATGAACATACTCTTACATCTACATACTTGATAGATTGAGTACTCATCCTGATACGTAAACTCTAGTCTTGTAGACAGCCCTGCTTTTCCAAACTATCAGACTCACATTAACATACAGAAAATGGGTTGACATAGAGCGGGCTACAGGAAATTAACATTATAGAACGTATGCATCTATCACACACCTGGTGTACACAGGTGGCCAGCTTAATTCTCTAACTTGATCAAATGTGGCAATCAAATAGTGATTTTGCTAGCAGGACCACAGTGCTGATGCCCACTTACTAAGTGCAGGTCCCTCTCCAACACACACTCAGGCTTGTTGTCTTTGAGGTCCCAAATTTTGCAGGTCCTATCTGCTGAAACTGTGGTCAGGCATCCTGCTATGTGGTTACTCAAGCTTAAGCCTGGAAAACCGCAACATCATACAGCAAAAATTAGTCACCAAAATAACAAGCTGACCATTCTTCAGTGAAAGCATAATCATGACTATCGATAAAAATTCCAGAAAACTCACCTGTTACGGCTTTTGTATGTGCTCGTAGAGTGAATACTGTGCCAGTCTGCCTCACATCTACATAGTAGACAAAGCCAGTCTCTGTTGAAGCCTGTAAAATTTAATATCAAAGCATGATAAATTAATCTACTTCTGTCACATTTAGCTTTCTCACTTCACAGGTTTGTGGGATTTTGTAGACTGTTTGAAAGATACATGCAAGTGTAAGCACTTGAATAAAGAAGCAGCTGATGATGCAAAGCATTGAAAGTCACAGAGGTTTATCACATAAGTACATCAACACACCAAGAAATAGAATGGCTCAAAGTGGTTCCATATTACTCTCTCCACCTCTCCGTCAAACTGCCAGGCTTTGTGGTTGTTTGATGGATCTCGACAATCAAATAGCATCGCTTTACTGAAAGAAATGCAATCTCTCAAACTCTTGAAGTTACCACTTTCTTTGCATTGCTTGCATCTACAACCAATTAAACCTGGAAATACGTTTGTAATTATGAAAATAAAGTGTTACGAATGTGGTTTACCACGATTGATATACGATAATCGATGTGTATTCTTTAAGTGGGTTTTAACTCATGTAACTAAGGTTACAACTCACTGATCACAGCATCCAGTCAGTAATGACTGACTCTCAAACGGATGCCACACTAGCGACTGCACCTTCTCCTGGGGCTCTGTTATGTGCATCGCCATCTTCCCTGAATTTAAATCCCACAGACCAACAGTGAAGTCAGCACTTCCACTTGCCAAGATGTGCCTAAAATGACAACCTTGTATTTAATTTAACATTTAAAATTGAAGATTAATTGCAGTAGAGCCAACTGAAGGGTGGTACTATGGAGAGAATTTATATTTTCACCTTAATATATACCTGTGAAATGACACACACAGTTTGGACCTGTCACTATGGCACAATGAATACCACCAGATTTTAACCAAATATTCACGATTTATCTTGAAATTTGAACTTTACCACCTGTCAAAAATTTTAATCTCACTTGACATGATCAATAATTTTACCAAATCAAAATGAGGTTTTCTTATAAGGCCATGGGTATTCGATTCAGCATCATAAACTTGTTTGGTTTTGTTATTCCGCCGAGCATTCTAAATCAGACTTCATACTGAAAAAACTAATACCAACCTACATGATAAGACGACACTGCAAGCAAAAAATCCCATAGAGATTTTTAATTGTTGGCTATGTATTGAAGCCTATATATAAAAAGCGAATCACACAATAGTACCGAGCCTGCTTGTTCCATGAAAGGTCTAGCACTGCATCCTCATGAGCATCTAAGGCTGTGTTCTTGCTCTTCCTTGCCTTCTTCGTCTTCTTTGTTACTTTGCCTAGCTGATATGCTGGTTCTATACAGTCGATGACATCAAGGTCCCACACATCAATATGAGGCGACAGTGAACCAACTGCTGCAAAGTTTCCTGCAAAGATGACGACATCATCATTCTACATTTGTGTTGCCCAGTACCAACAGTGAAACAGTGTTAGTGGAACCTGGAAAAGCTACTTCTTTAGCTTGGTCCAGGAAACGTAAGCCCGGCGCACATTGCCGAACATTTTGCTCAAAAACATTATCGTAGCAATGTTCCATGAAATGTTCGGCAATGTGCGGGGAAAAAAGTCGCCGAACATTTGTTCCGAACAATGTTTCTGAAGATCGGAAATGTTCGTCAATGTGCGCTGAATGTCGAACAATTCTAGGAACATTTGTAAAGTAGTAACCAATAGCAGCACGATATGTGGTCACATGATTTTTGTGCCCAATCATGCGCCGATCACGTGACTCTTTACAACACAGCTACTAGACGGCCCCACGAGATTGTTCGCTGCAAAATATTTGGCAATGTGCGCTCAGCAATTGTCCACCCGCACATTGCCAGACAAAAACATTTGTTCGGACGAACATTTGTTCAGAAAAATGTTCGGCAATGTGCGCCAGGCTTAAAGCAGCACCTCTCCTCACCACATGAGAGAACAAACATACAAGATTGTTTTTAGACAGAATACCTCACCCAATGCAAATACTGGGTGACCTAAATAAATCAGCAGAAATGCAGCAGTGTTAAAGACTCTCATTCGTAACAGTTGAGGTATTTGTTAGATAAATGTGTAAATATAAATATAAATATTTTACAGATTAATAACAAATTTAAATAAAAAGTACTTACTGTATTTTTAACAAGCATAATAATAGCATCAACATCAATCGACTGACATAAAAAGAAAAAATAATGTTCTGCTGATATCATTGAAAGAATTTTAATATATTTATGTAATTACACAAACTTACCCGAAGAGTTGTCTGATGGATCAAAATCTATCCACTCCACACATAATGGAAAGGCAGGAAGCAAGATGTCATGATGAATAAATAGCTGTTTTTCTTCCTCATTATAGACTGAAATCATAGAAAGTGTAAAACACATATAAGTACTAACAAATTTAATAAAGTGTATGTAAATTAACCAAGAGATGTTGATGGAACTACACATTTATTTATGTAATGAAAACATGTTTTTAAGGTCCAGGAGAATGTCACAAGTTCTCCACAGTCAGATATGCTTGTTATGTTAAATTAACAAATGCTATAACAAACAAAAATGTTAAATCAATAGTACACTTGCAAAAATATGATGCACTTATTCAAATATAAAATGTTTTGATTACTATCTCATCTGTTTTATACAGCTATTCACAAGCTTACCATAAACATCCAAGTTGCTACAATCTCTTTCTACATGCCCTGCGAGTATCAAGTTGTCTGTTGGCTTGATTACTAGATTTTCGTCATCCTCATCCTGCGAACAATCAAAGATCTTTTCTACTAAACTATTCTGCACCAGTATTCATCGGAACAGACATTTTTAATAAAACCTGTCATTGATACCGAATTGGAAAAATGTATATGTTACGTAGCATAAATATACTGTAGCTTAACTAACAATAATGGTGAATGCTATAGTGAATAGCACTGCTAGCATGATAGGTCTATATTAAACTCAACAATATGTTCTACACACGAACGTGTGCACGAAACAATTTTACCTTGTCATCTCGCAAGGTGATGTATGGGTCTTCATTGTTACTAGCATAGTATGTGAGGCTTCCAATTCCTGACAGTGGATTATCTTGGAAATCTGTGGGGAAAAAAACAGAAAATGTCAACTCATGTGGTTTAGATATAATATCATATTATAGTTTTGCGAGCTGCTCTGGTAACGACAACCACACCTTCTTCGTCATAGGTTTCCAGATGGTATTTTGCCATTTCATCTTCAATAGCTTGCATGTCATCAGTGGCTTCATCTTTTCCTATTTCCACAGTACTTGGTTTTCCATCTGCATCATCTTCAACAACTTCATCGATGTCCCTATTGAAATTATTTTGATTTCTGAACAGTACATGGTACATTTTAAATTAAATATGTTTCCTTAAAATTGCACAGTCAATACCAATCTACCAGAAATATTAAATGGAAGTTATAAAGCAATTATTACGCATTATAACGCATTAACCTTGGACAAATTCAGTTTCCTGACTTCGAATTTAATATCTGTAAAAGAGATACTAACTTATAGTTGAATTAACAACTTTCTCACGGTTTCGAATAATAATAATAAAATAGGGTCATGCTTCACAATCACCCCAACTAGTGCTCTTCAATATACTATCTTACTTTTACATAGAGACTAAGAGACACACAACAAATGGTCTACAAATGTTAACTGGGTGTGCACAAAGAAACAAAAGTATCTACCTACAATGCTCTACTGGTCTAATAAAATAACACATGTAGTGATGAGGTTTTTTGACAAACCTGATGTCGTCTTTTGTTTCCTCAATGATTTTTTTAAGTTCTTCTTCTGACAATGCTACCTACATTAGCAAAAGAAAAAAAATACTATACATAACAGCTTGTGTAAAACGTTTGGGTGCCATCTCTTGAGAAGACTGTTTAAAATCCTATGCCTTAACCTTAATGGCTTAAGTCACTGTTATTGTTAAAACATGACTTACTGTCATATTTGGCTACAAATAGCAGTTGTTGGTACCTTGGTGGAGCAGCTGGAAACATTACGTCCAATTGTTATGAGATACCGGCTATACACGCACCTGCCGCTAGCGGCGCTGATCGTCAACTCGGTTACTCAGCAACCCGCAAGTAGTCAGGTCCCTTAGTGCAAAATATGGGCCGAATCATTACAGGAGTGACAAAAGTCTCAAACTTGGCACAGTTGTAGCTTATGGCAGTACTATAATTATTAGAGGGGGTGCCCAATGCAGATATTCCTTAGAAGTGAATTACAGATGATTAAATGTTTGAACCACCCGACTCCGAACCCCCCTACCGCGCCCGCCTGTATACAATGCCAATACATGTACCAGCAGTACAATGCGCCAGTACACACAGTACAGGCGGGCGCAGTAGAGGGGTTCGGAGTCGGGTGGTTCGAACATTTAATCATCTGTAATTCACTTCCGCGCGCATATATTTGCTAATATATTGACTAATCGTGCGCCAATACGTCGCGCCATAAATCGTAGGTATCTAGAATTTTAGAAATGTAACTCAAATCCTTCGCGAGATATTAGTTAGTACACTATCCTACGGGCCATAGCCGCGCGTATATATATTAGCCTATGAGTGATACCGTGCATATATTTTTGGTAATTAATTAAACTATTCGTGCTTTAACAAACTCAAAATTCACAGAGACCATAGCTAAGACATGTGTTTATATGTATCTAAAATTTTAGAAAATGTACCTCAAATCGTTCGCGAGATATTAGAGTTAGTACACTATCCTTTGGGCCATAGCCGCGTGTATATATTATCCTATGACGATACCGTGCGTATATTTTTGGTAATTAATTAAACTATTCGTGCTTCAATAAACTCACAATTTACAGAGACCATAGCTAAGAGATGTGTTTATAGGTATCTAGAATTTTAGAAATTTAACTCAAATCCTTCGCGAGATATTAGAGTTAGTACACTATCCTACAGGCCATAGCCGCGCGTATATAATAGCCTATGAGCGATACCATGCGTATATTTTTGGTAATTAATTAAACTATTCGTGATTCAATAAACTCAAAATTCACGGGGATTATAGCCAAGACATGTGTTTATATGTATCTAGATTTATAGAAATGTAGCAAGATATGAGAGTTAATACACTTTCATGCCGCCTATAGCGCAATAGCCAGGCTGTAGAGCTGTATACAATGCGCCAGTACAGGCGGGAGCGGTTAATTCGAACATTTAATCATCTGTAATACACTTCTAAGGAATATCTACATTGGGCACCCCTTCTAATATTTATAGTACTGCCATAGGCTACAACTGTGCCAAGTTTGATGCTTTTGTCAGCTCTGTAACGATCATGAAACTAAGGGACCTAACTAAAATGTTTACAATCACAATTGCATTGAATAACCATAGATATACACAACACATGTATGTGTTGTTTATATCTATCATAACCGAGTTGACGATCAGCGCCGCGATACAATAATGTAACCCAACAAGAGTAGGGGTTGCAACTCCCTACTCTTGTGGGGTTACATTATTTTATCTACTACTAACCCATCTACCAAGTGCCAGTGGCAGTGCCAGTGGTTGAGAGACCTGAATTTATTATACTCATGACAATGACATAACTTATCATTCATTCATTGCGGAAAAATATCAATTTTCATCCCTCTATTCTCTATTTCACTCTTACACCAAATTCCTCCCCTTCTGCAAGAAAACAAGTTTGTCAGATGTCAACAAGTGTCGTACACCGTCGTAGTTTATTACTATTTACTATTTAGGTATAGGTTGTGCGCGAGATCTAACTAACGCTGAGAGGGTCTATGTCCCCCAGGGTACTGCCGGAACGTACCCTGGTACTATCTAATATGCCGGACTGTACCTCGCCT
>NW_014577084.1:739729-745236 GCF_000485595.1 Priapulus caudatus
TCCACACGGCCGCCGTGCGTATAGCCATATTGAATCTTATCCACACGGCCGCCGTGCGTATAGTCACTTCCAAATTAAATAGTCTAAAATTAAAATAGTAATACTAATCGACGAGAGAAATTTATTACAACCATTTGAATTTCATCTCTTTCGGCTGACCTTATCTGGTACTTCTTTAGAAACTCCACGTTTCACCCACGCTACACAAGGAACAAAATTCATAATGGTAAAATACTAAAATTGAAGAGGAAGCTAGAAAGGCATGAGATGTGAGGCCATTTTAATTGCTACGCACGCCATCTACCAACCTCTACAATAACTAACGCAAACCATATATACCTTTGGTTATGGCTACTGCTTATAGTTATAATATTATGGTCTACCACTGAGCTCTATAATTAAACATTTTATTTATAGTTTATTTATAGAGCTCAGTGGGTTATACATATGGCCGGAAGCTTCCAGATCTGATACAAATGCATATATATACAATTTTATATTGCGACGGATTATTTGCTAGCTGATCGATTTATACCACATTTATGCTATGATATCTGCAGTAAATAATCACAAATCATACATTTGTAATTATTTAATCCTGATGATATCAGGAGTCTATCAATATATTGATAGACTCCTGATGATATCGGAGGGAACCCCCCCCCCCTTCGCCTTCGATACGTTTCGATACGACACAAAGATGGCGGCGTCCATGAAAGCGTTGCTTTTTAGAAATGTTCTGAGAAAATATAAAACGCTAAACTGTTGTCAATGTAAACAGTTAATACGATTGCTGAATACAAATGTTAAAATTAAGGTTCGTATCTGAGTAGTACTAGTAGTAGCAATAGGCATGCAGGATCGCAACAGACGACCATTAATTCATATGATAGATGAATATGAATCTGAATCTTATATAAGTTATATCATGCATCTAGTATGACTATGACTATGACTATGAGTATGAGTATGACTGAGTATGAGTCTCGTGACTCGTGGAGTCGTGGAGGGTCATAGCGGTACAAAACGACAAAGTTCAAGGTGCAACTACCTTAACACACATTGCCATTGGCAGTGCTACCTAACCTGCTGAGTAACCTGGCCCTAGGCAGCACTGGCAATTTGCGTTACGGTAGTTGCACCTTCTCTATATTTAAACACGTGACATTGTGACTGTCATTGACGCTTCCAGGGTCTATGTCTCCCTAACTAGTTACTTCCCCTACTTAAGATCGGGAATATGATGCCCTATCGGTAAATATTGGTAAATTTTCATGCAAAATATCGGGAATTTCTGTAAATTCTCAGACTGATCATCACATATAGAAGCTGAAAGATCATTAATAGACCATTTACTCCATTTTTTTCCACTGGCCCATCGGGCTTGTTCATTTACCAGTTTCATGGGCCCCATGGAAAATTTACTGGCCTCGGATACCGAGCCGTGGTTAATTTCGCAGACTGTTAAGGGTTAGGGTTAGGGTTAGGGATAGGGTTAGGGAGTAGGTGTAGGCGACTCCCTAGACTCGTTAGTGGAGTAGGCCACAGGCACTTGGAACGTCTCAATAAAAATACAAAAGTCATTTTTAATGGTAAATAAACACGAAATGTATTTACTACCAAAGTCTTAATGTTTCTCGACTCTATTTCACCTATTGTTGCCGATAATTACCCGTAAATGCCGGTCAAATGCTCATCTGCAACACACAAGTACACCGCACGCCTGCCCTGTGCACAAACAACATGAATAAGAGAGCAGGTAGGAAAGCGTGATCCTAAATTCGCTCGACGCTCGCTTCATTTTACACCTTCACAGCACGAATACACATCCAACAGCTTCCATCTTGGTATCTATGTGTAGCTAAATGTTCACTTGTTCGAATTATAACTCTGTCATTTGTTCTTACCTACTCCCGCCAGAGATATCTCGTGAAATCCTGCAGGAAATGTTTTCTCCGTGAAAATGTAAAGAGGACGAGATGTCTGTTTATACACGAGTAATGGGGCGCATTGCATGCCGGGAGGAGCTGCTGCCTGCCTCCAAGCCTCCGTTTCGAGGCCCACCAAGCCAAGCATAATGCGCGCGGGCATGACGTCACACACACGACTACAGTGATCGATCAAAAGTAGCGCCGTTAGGGATTTTCGGATGATACGTCCTCTTTACATTTTCACGGTGAGAACATTTTCTGCAGGATTTCACGAGATATTTCTGGCGGGAGTAGGTAAGAACAAAGGACAGAGTTATAATTCGAACAAGTAAACATTTAGCTACAGATAGATACCAAGATGGAGGCTGTTTGTTGTGTTTCTGTTCTGTAATCGTGTGAAATGAAGCGAACGTCGAGCGAATTTTGCGATCACGCTTTCCTACCTGCTCTCTTATTCATGTTCATGTTGTTTGTGCACAGGACAGGCGTGCGGTGTACTTGTGTGTTGCAGATGAGCATTTGACCGGTATTTACGGGAGAAGCTGGTGGAGAAGGAGGATGCGGAGAGAAGCATGTGCAGAGAAGGAGGAACGGGAGGGTGAGAAGGGAAGCTGGTGGAGGATAGGCGGCAGAAGGCCCGAGAAAGCTGTGGAGAAAGGAGGAAAGGGAGAAGGAGGGGGCAGAAGGTGGTAGAGAAGGAGGAGAAGCGAGAAGCTGGTCGGAGCAAGCGGGAAGCTTACGACCAGCTTCTCCCCTCCTCCTCCACCAGCCTTCTCCCTTCGTCCCCCTCCTCACTCCACCAGCTCCCTTCTCTCCTCCTTTCTCCCCTTCCTCCTTGCTCCACCAGCTCTCCCCCTCCTCGCCAGCCACCAGCTTCTCCCATCCTCCTTCTCACCACCTTCTCTCTTCTCCCCTTTCCTCCTTCTTCCACCAGCTTCTCCCCTCCTCCCAACCTTCTCCCTTCTCCCCCATTCCCCTCCTCCACCAGCCTCCCTTCTCCCCTTCCTCCTCCACCAGCTTCCCCCCTCCTCCTTCTCACCAGCTTCTCCCATCCTTACCTTCTCACCACCTTCTGCTCTTCTCCCCTTTCCTCCTTCTCCACCAGCTTCTCCCCCTCCTCCTCCACCAGCTCCCTTCTCCCCTTCTCGCCTTCTCCCCTCCTCCTCCACCAGCCTCCCTCTCTCCCCTCTTCTGCTCCACCAGCTTCTCCCCCTCCTCCACCACCTTCTCCCTTCTCCCCTCCTCCTTCTCCACCAGCTTCTCCCATCCTCCTTCCTCCCACCACCTTCTTCCTACTCCCCTTCCTCCTTCTCACCATGCTTCTCCATTTCTCCTTCTCCACCACCTTCTCCCTTTGCTCCCCTTTCCCCCTCCCCTTCCCTCCTTCTCCACCAGCTTCTCCCGTTCTCCGCCCTTCGATCCTCAGTTCCTAGCCATATTTGAGTCGGCATACGGTCCGCCGTGCGATATAGCCATACTTGAATCTATCCACACGGCCGCCGTGCGTATAGCCATGATTGAGTCCCGCCACACGCCGCCGTGCCGTATAGCCATAATTTGAATCTTATCCACACGCCGCCCGTTGCGTTAGTCACTTCCAAATTAAATATCGTCTAAATTAAAAATCAGTAATACCTTAATCGACGACGAGAAATTTATTACAACCATTTGAATTTCAGTCTCTTTGCGGCTGACGCTTAATCTGCTCGTACTTCTTTAGAAACTCCATCGTCTTCACCCACGCTACACAAAGCGAACAAAATTCATAATGTGCTAAAAATACTAAAATTGAAGAGCGAAGCTAGAAAGGCATGACGCATGTGAGGCCATTTAAATGGCTACGCCACGCCACTCTACCAACCTCTACAATAACTAACGCAAACCCATATATACTCTTGGTTATGGCTACTGCTTAATGTTATAATCATTATCGGTCTACCACTGAGCTCGTATAATTCAAAACATTTTATTTATAAGTTATTTTATAGCGAGCTCAGTGGTTATACATATGGCCGGAAGCTTCCAATCTGTATACTAAATGCGATATATATACAATTTATATTGCGACGGATTATTTGCTAGCTGATCATTTATTACCACATTTATGCTATGTTATCTGCATGTAAATTATATCACAAATCATACATTTGCTAATTATTAATCCTGATGAGTATCAGGAGCTCTATCAATATATTGATTAGACTTCCTGATGATATGCGAGGGAAGCCCCCCCTTCGCCTATCGATAGCGTTTCGATACGACACAAGATGGCGGGCGTCACATGAAGAACCGTGCTTTGTAGAAAGTTCGTTCTGAAAAATAAAACGCTAAACTGTGTGTCAATATGTAAACATTAATACGCATTGCTTGAAACAATGTAAAATTAAGGTTCGTATCTGAGTTAGCTACTAAGTAGTTATCAATACGCATGCAGCGATCGCCCAACAGACGACATTAATTCATCATGATAGATGAAATATGAATCTGAATCGTAGTTATATCATGCATCTATTGACTCAGACTTGGACTTATGCAGTGATTGAGTGATGACTGAAGTATGAGTCTCGTGCGACTCGTGGGAGTCGGTTGGGGGGTCATAGCGGTACAAAACGACAAAGGTTCACAGGCTGCAACTACCTATACACACCACATTGCCATTGGCAGTCGCTACCTAACCTGTGCAGTAACCTGGCCCTAGCAGCACTGGCAATTTCGCGTTACAGTAGTTGCCACCTTCTCTATATTAAACACGTGACATTGGTGACTGTTATTGAGACCGCTTCCAGGGGTTCTTATGTCCCCTGACGGTACTTGCCGGAACTACTCTCTGTACTATTTATATGCCGGCCGATGTACCTCGCCTACTCCCCTAACGAGTCTAGGGCAGTCACATACGCCTATACTCCCTACCCTCGAACCCGTAGACCACTATCAGATAGTTACCAGGGTACGTTCCGGCAGTACCCAGGGAGACATAGACCCTATCAGCGTCATTGACAGTGATGACTGTCACATGCCTAGCAAATAATAACTAAATATCATCATGTCTTTTGTAGTTTGCCCTGAAATAAATTCAAATTGATAGAGTTCGCTTCAAAGATATTGTCAAGTAATGTATCAATACTCAATAGACCCTTAATTTCAACTACTTGCTATACAAAAACGTAGGTATAGTGTACCTTTGTAGTTTCCAAACACCACCACAGCTATACCAGTGGCATCACAGGTAAAACTAATACTAATAGCACAAGTGATCCAGTCGGTAATAAACCTCTGGCTTGCTCGCATGTAACTGCATGATATGCGCTGTTTATATTAATTACCTCCGCCAAGGAGGTTATGTTTTCGCCCCTGTTAGTTTGTTGGTTTGTCTGCAGCAGGTTATCTCAAAAAGTTTACCCAGAAAACAGGGAATTCTTTTCGGATTGAGAATTTTGTTAGGACAGGTTGGTTTGGGCCAAGAACAAAATAATCGATTTCAGATTTTCCCCGATGGTGGTCATCCGGATCCAGATCTGGATCTAGGAATACGACAATGACATGGGGCATGTATCATCAATTGCATGCCTATAGAAT